>NW_025726263.1:0-100368 GCF_021461395.2 Schistocerca americana
TGTTTCTTTCTTTCCGTTTGAGCGACGTGATGTGACTGGGAGGGGAGAAGGAAAGGAAACGTGTCATGTGGCTGGCTGTGTGTGGAGCTGCTTCGTTTGTGTGTCTTTGTATCGATCGCGACGGAGATGGCGGGCGGGCTGTGTGTTGTTGTGCGAGAGGCGGTGATTATTTGCTTGCGTGGTTTGTCTCTGTGTGTTTGTTTGCGGCGGCGTTGGGGTTTCCGAGGCAAGGCGTGTGGGCATAGGCGGCCGGATCAGCTGTTTCGTTCGTGTCGACGGCCGTTGCGCGCGGGAGTGGAGGGCGGTGTGTCGACACGCCTCCCTTTAACAATGGTCATTATTGCTGCCGTTGTCGGTTTGGAAGGCGACTGCGACGGTGCAAAATGTGTGCGTGTGTGTGTGTGTTGGGCCACACGGGCTGTGTGGACGACAAGATGGCGGACGTGCGCCGGCGGCGGCTGTGCTGTGACAGTGCAAAGTTAAAACAAAACAAGGTGCGGCGAGGACGACTGAAATTTTGCTTTGGACGTAGGTTTGTGTGGTGGCCCTGAAAAGGGCCGATTGTTGTGGGCCGAGCCGGCAAAGCGCGTTGCGTGCAGGGGAGCACGCGGCGCTGCGATTGCCTGGCCTCCTTTAGGCCTTCTTCTCGGTCTTCTTTGGCAGCAGGACGGCCTGGATGTTGGGCAGGACACCACCCTGTGCGATGGTGACGCCCGACAGGAGCTTGTTGAGCTCCTCGTCGTTGCGGATGGCAAGCTGCAGGTGGCGCGGGATGATGCGCGTCTTCTTGTTGTCGCGGGCCGCGTTTCCGGCCAGCTCGAGCACCTCAGCCGCGAGGTACTCCATGACGGCGGCGAGGTAGACGGGCGCCCCGGCGCCGACGCGCTCTGCGTAGTTTCCCTTGCGCAGGAGGCGGTGGATTCTGCCGACCGGGAACTGGAGCCCAGCCCTGCTTGAGCGGGACTTTGACTTGCCCTTGACTTTGCCTCCCTTTCCGCGTCCGGACATGGCGATGGGCTAGCGACGGTGCACACGAAACGGAAACGAAAACGACCGGTGCGAGCGGCAGCGAGTCGAGCAGCGGAGTGCGTGCCGGCGCAGCCGGGGTGGGGGTGCTTTATGGGCTCGGGTGCGGCGGCCGGTTGCGCGCGCGCCCCATTGGTCGGCGGCCGCAACAGGGCGAGCTGGTAAAGGTGCGGCGGCGGCTGGCGGCGGGTGCCACTGTGTGGGGAGACGCTGACTAGAGCGGAGCGCTTGCTACTGGTGTTGCTGCTGCCGTACGTTGGTTGGAGATGCCGCCCAAGACTAGCGGGAAGGCCGCCAAGAAGGCTGGCAAGGCGCAGAAGAACATTTCGAAGGGCGACAAGAAGAAGAAGCGCAAGAGGAAGGAGAGCTATGCCATCTACATCTACAAGGTGCTGAAGCAGGTGCACCCTGACACGGGCATCTCGTCGAAGGCGATGAGCATCATGAACAGCTTCGTGAACGACATTTTCGAGCGCATTGCGGCCGAGGCTTCTCGCCTGGCGCACTACAACAAGCGCTCGACCATCACGTCCCGCGAGATCCAGACCGCTGTGCGGCTGTTGCTGCCTGGCGAGCTGGCCAAGCACGCCGTGAGCGAGGGCACGAAGGCGGTGACCAAGTACACGAGCTCCAAGTAAGGAGGTGGCTCTGGAATGGAAGGAAGGATGGAGAAGGCTCCTCCGTTGCGAGAGCGGCGAAACGGCCCTTTTCAGGGCCACCAACTTGCCTTTTGCGGGAAGGGCGGAATTGTTGTTGTTGTTGTTGTTTGTGTGGACGGCTGTGATGTATGTGTGCATTTTGATTGTGGGTGGGGGGGCGCGTCAAAGCGTGTTGCGCGGGGTACGGCCACGAGGTTGGTCGCCGTGGCGTGGAATGGTGGCACGCCTCGTTGGCGTGGTTTTTGACCCATTGGTGTTGTTGGGGTGTGTGTGTGTTTGTGTGTTACCCGTCTGCGAGGGGGGACAGTGCGATCGGCGACTTTTGTGTCACCGTAACGACGGCCGTTTGCGGGTTTGTTTTTTTGCACATCATACATGGCGAGGGTGAAATGTGAAATGTTTTTGTTTGGTTTGTTTTTGCCGCCCACTATTCCCTTTGCTGTACGCCGAGTTTGACAATGGTGCGACGTAACTGCAGCGTGGAGGTGTGTGAGTGACGTTGAAATGAACGTGCCATTAAGACGCATTGTTGTTGTATTGTACTGTACGTGTACGGCGACACGCACGATGATGTACCATTCGACTCTGATGTTTGATAGCCGTGTCTGACTGATTGCGTACGACGCACGCACACCGATGTCGTCATTCAAGATGCACGCTAGACGGCGGCGGCGGCGGCGGCGCCGGTCGTTTGTTTGGCGAATGTCTGTACACGTGTTTGTCTGTGTCCATCCGGTATGTATTTGTTTGTTTGTTTGAAAGTGTTTTGTGTGTCGGTGACGTGGTCCGATCCGTCGCCCCCTGAGTAACTGTCGATCGGCGCGATAGACCGGCGTCACGCAACTGAACCGAAGTCTTGGGCACACCCGTCATACTGTTGTACACCGTCGCGCTGAGAACGGTAACGAAAGGTTGACTCTGATCGGTCGAATGTCTGGGCAGAACGTGAGGAATGAGGCAAGAGTGCAAGGAGGGGGGGGCAAAAGAGAGAGGAAGGGAAAAAGGGGAGAAACGCATTCGTAGAGCAACGGAACGTTCCCGTGTCGGAGGCGTATTGGAGCCGCACTGAAATGCGTTTAACGGCGGCGCGGCTGCAAGTGTCTGCCGTGGTGAACGTTACCTTTGACGGCTGCATTGGGCTTTGCCTTTGCTTTCGCTTTCGCTTTCGCTTTCCCGGATGTACGTAACGTTTGTTGATATGGTTCTGAGGAAGAGTGTATGACAGTGCCGTGCCGTCCATGTTCGTGTGCCCTCCCATTGTGTGTATGCTATTGTCTGTGTACTTGAATGATGTATGTAGGTGTTAGTGGACATGTTTTACCAGTGGGGGGAAATGGATCGTCGATAGTTGCCGTCACTCTGTCACGGTCGAGATGACGCACCCTCCGTACAGAAAGGTGTCGAGAAAGTGAGTGTGTGTGTGTGTGTGTGTGTGTGTGTGTGCGTGCGTGCGTCCGTGAATTGGCAGTGTTTGGAGGTGGGCGTGCCCTGCATGTGGCCCGGAAAAGGCTGTTCGTTAGGCGGTAGTGTTGTGTGGACAGGGGAGGGGCATGCGTAACGCTGCTGGCATGGCATTTCGGGAGATGGGAGGGGGCAAACGAGGAAACGAGGAGCGGCGGCCAAAGACGGGACGGGGAGGGGCGCGGTGTGGGTGGCTTGCGCCTGTGCTCGGCGTTGTGGTTTGTGCAAAAGAGGAGGAGAAAAACAATGTGAGTTGCCAGGGAGGGGAGCGGTGTTGTGTTGTGGTTGTCGTGGTGTAGCCGCAGACGCGGCTGTCAGTGAACGTGGCGAGACGGACGGATGCGCGGAGGGGCGGGGGCGGGGGCGGCGCATTTCGCCGGTGCCGTGCCGTGCCGTGCCGTGCCTGAAAGCCGCGTGGTCGCTGTGTTGTTGGTGGCGTGGGGGCGAGGAGAGTACCGTACGGGTGTGCTTGTGCGCCGGAAATGGCACACTGCGCCCGCCCGTCTTGGAGGCTGATGGCTGTGGTGTGGAAATGGGGCGCGGTGATGTTGAAGCACAGAAAAGAAACCAAGAAAACGGAAGGCGTGATGCGGCGGTGGTGGTGAGAGCGGGAAAAACAAAACAAAAGAAAAAAAACAACAAAAAAAAAGAAGGAAAAACAACAAGAAACAAAAAAGAAAACAAAAAGTCTATCAATATTAAAATGTAAATGGAAATGGAAATGGACCCAGGTATAACCTCCCTGCACAAATAGCAGAGAGTCCGATGATAATAAAAATGTGCCAGAATGTTAACGTCCCTACAAAACAAACCCAACGATAATATTAATGAAAGAGTGAACCGTATGTAACATTGCAACAGACATAATGAAACCTGATAAATTGTATAAGGGCAGCAGCCGTTGACCTTTGGCCCTGTATTCAGAATAAAAAGAGCCAAAGATCGTTACCCCAATGAAAAAGACACTGAAACACGTATGTAACATAGTAGCGATGGCGAGACATTGTAGCATCTGTGACCAGAGAGTTTGCGCTGGACTGCGCGAGTGTTGCGAGCGGTTCTCAGTCAGTCAGTCAGTCTGTGTAGTTGAGGGCTGTACTCTGTCAGTAGTCGTCGCGTGCAGTACGCTAATAGTCGTCATGCAGAGCGGTCGGTCAGTAGTAGCAGCCGAGTGCGGTTGTGTGATGTAGGCGGTCGGCAACACTGGTCAAGATGGTGAATAAGGTATACTGTTAATTAATATAATCATTAGATAATGAGAAATTGTATTTATTGTAATTATGCTCCAACAAGTTCCCCAATAATAATTTTTATTTCAAAAGCATTTTTCAAACATTTAATCTTTTATTGAACTAAAGAGTTCGTTCCACTTCTTTGAAGAAAAATGTCACTAAAATCACAAAAAAAGAGAATATTATTATTTGCAATGCAGTTCCTCCAAGCGCTGCGCAACAACCAGAGCAGAAATGTGACATCCATTTATTCGGAGGTAAGACTTTAATTCCGATTGTTTTGCACAGGGCCAAAGACCGATATTTCGGTTTAATTGAAGTTTCTTGTCACTGAACGGACTTTTTTAAATGTTGTGTGAAGACTTTATATTTGAGTCAGATTGCGAATTGCACATTGTTGTTGCCATTTTCAATACCTCTCATTGTGGGCGAGGTTACAATTAGCGCAATGTCCATTAGCATCCGTAAATAACATTGTCCATTATTTTAAATATTGCTGGGAGGTTACAACACACACACAAAACAAAAAACAAAAAGAAACAAAAAATTGCATTTATATCCGCTCCTCGATTGTAGATACCCCTTACACAGCTGTGTGCAATGAATGAGTGCTGGCTGGTAATTAATTGCACTCCTTGGAGGGAAATGCCATAGGAAGTAGTCTTTAAAAAGTGAATGTTTTTCGTTAAGAGACAAAAGTTACTTTAGAAAAAAAGTAATAGTGGGGCTTGTGTTGTTGAACAAAATAAGTACAATGAACATACGTTATCAGATTTGCGCAATGCAGCGTCACACCACCTCTTGATTATAACACAATATACTATACATCGTCCCGAACCGTGACCAGAGTCGCGAGACGAGCAGAGCACGCCGCCGACGCCCGCTCAGTACAACCGTCCACCCGCTACTACTGTCGACCGACTACTACCTCTCCCGACTCGCGCTACAATATATATAACAACTGTTCCTGGCGACCCGGTGCGTGCCACTACTGTCGTCTGGCGCGGTCCAAGCGCCGACTAGCAGCGATAAAGAACTCTCTGGTCAGACAGAGATGCTGTCATGCCTCGCCATCGCTCTGGTAATGAATACATACGTGTTGCAGCGTGCGTACCACCGGAACACGCAGTGGCGGAGCCAAAGACTGTGTTGTCGAGGTCGAGTGCGAGTGGGAAGAGAGGCAGCGTCGGCACGGAGATGCAAGCGAGCGCGAGACGCACGGGGGCTGCGGCGTGGCGCGTTTGCGGTCGGCGCCTTTGGTGGCAACGGCCGGGACAAGCAGCGGTGTATGGTGTGGTGCGGGGCGGACAGGGGCGGCGGTGGACGGGGAGGAGGCGGCGCGACGACGGCATGGGGGCGAAAACGGGACGGGGGACGGCGGATGTTGAGAGGCGTCACGCGCGGACAGGACACAGACACAGAGACACACAGAGTGGAAAGGGAGGGTGCGCGGTAGTAGTTGGGAATGTGCGTACCGTGCGGGATGGGAGTGGGCGAGGAACACGGTCGTGGCCCCTGTTTTGGGTGCGTGTGATGACGTCGGTGTGTTGTGGGAAGGGAAGGTGCTGTGGCGGCGGCGCGTAATGGGCGTAGGCCGAAAAGAGAAAGGAACGTGGGCAGTGTGTTGGCAAGCGTCGGTTCGACTGCGACGTTGATGGGCAGGGCAGGGCAAGGTTAATGGTGGTAGGAGTAGGCGTGTGGGCGCAAAAAATCTGCCGCTGCAGGCGGTGCCGTAACCGCCATGGCGGGAAGGAGAGAGGGCCAAAGAAAGAAAGAAAGAAGAAAAAAAAGGAGGGGGGGGGGGGCGAAAGTGGAGAGGCGGTGGTGTGAGAAGGGCGGGGGCGGAAGGAAGGCAGGAAGGACAAGAGGCGAGGCGACGGCTTGCTTTGTGTATCGGTCGGTCTCTGGCTATGCTTCGTTTTCTGCAGCAGGGTCGGTGCGCGGCGTGGCTCGCGGCAGTGGGAACGCCTGGTGGCTGGACGGCCAGCAATGCGGTTGGATGGGCGGCCACAGCACCGCACCTGTGCCCGAGGAGGAGACGCTGGCGGCGGGCCCTGAGGTGAGGCCGGCTCGGCTGGGGCTGTGGATGTGTAGGTGTGCGCCGCTGCTGCAACAACGAGTAAAACGCGAGAAGAAGGGATGGCGGTAGAGAGGAAAAAAAAAAAAAAGGTCGTGTTGTGTTGATGCGCAGGCAGACGCGTACAGAGGGACGAGCCCGGTCTGCAGCAGGGTGTGGCCGTGCCGAGTGCAGAGCAGCGGCGGCTCGGTTCGGTTCGGCCCGGCCCGGCGGGCCGCGCTGTTGTCGCGGACGTGAGCGCCCCCTGGCGGGTGGCCGGAGGCGGCGCGGCGTGTTGGACGTGTGGCTGGTGGCAGTGCACAATTTGCGAGTGGCTGGCGGTGTGGTGTGGCGGTTGGCGCGTCGGGCGGCGGAGAGGTATGTGTTGCGGGCGCCCTTTGCTGCGCTGCGTCGTTGCGTGTGCCGTACAGGGCGGGCGCTTGTCGACTGTGTGGGCGGTGTGGCGAATTGGCGTGAAACGGCTGCCGAGAGGTGTGTGGTAGCGAGCCGGTCGGTGGTGTCAGTGCGAAGGGGAATGTGCGTGCGTTTGGCGGTTTCGGTGTGCTTTTTGCGGCGTGAGAGTGGGAATTAGTGGGGCCGGCTGTTGTGTTGGTTCCTTGTGTCTTGTGTCGCGTAGCTTGATGGCAACGTGGAAGGACGCCGGTTTCGTTTCGAGCCTTGCGTGTGGTTGTCGACGTTGACTGGTTGGCGTGTGCCGATGCACGTGCATGTGTGGGTCGCGAGTGCGTTTTTGGCTGGCTGTGTGTGTGTGTGTGTGTGTGTTTTGGGGGGGAAGGGGGAGGCGGTGGTGAAAGTGCAGTCGTTGCCACGGGCGTCGTCGGGTGGGGCTGGGGCTGTGCGTCGTGGCGGAAAGGTGGTAGGTTGCGGGAAGCGAGCCCGTCGTTGACGGTGTCGCGTGAGTTGTGAATCGAGTGGGGCGCGGGGCGCGGGACAGGAGCAGCGTGCCGCTGCGTCGTGGTCGTCAGCAGAGGCTGTGCGTGTGCTTGTCCTTTTTGTGGGCGGTTCGTGCGAGGCGTTTTTGTTTTGTGTTGCCCTAGTTGTTAGTTTATTTTGTTTGTGTTTGTTATTTTGAGACGACGACTGGTTGGTGGCGTGCGCGCGAAGTGGCGGTGTGCGCTTCCCGTGTCGTTTGTGTTGTTTGGTTTTTTTGTTTTTGTGTGTTTTTTTTTTTTTTTTTTTGCACTGGGCCCCGGTGGGTGGGTGCGTGTGTGTCGATTGCCGGCTGGCGAGAGGTGCGCCATCGGCGGGGTGGGTCGCCGGCACAAGTAGAGGCGGCGGCGTTGTTGCTGTTGTTGTGTGGTGTTTGTTTTGTTCGGCTGTGTCGGCGAGCTGTGTTGCGGTGCGTGTGAATGGTGGTGCAAAAGTGCTGGCGTTGGGGCTGCGACTGCGACGGCGGCGAGCCGCGGGCGCGCCATTGATAGTGATGTTGTGAACAGCGGCTGTGTACGGTAGTGGTGTTGTTGTAGCACGACGTGCATCCGGGCCGGCGCGGAAAGCGCAGTTGCGGGCGGTTGCCCTTCGGTGCCAGCCATGTCGCGTGAGCGGCGGGTTGCTCTGGTGTCGACACGTGGTGCTCTGGGTTGTTGTGTGGTGCCCTTTGGCCGGTGGGGGTGGTTCGCGTGTGTCTCGTTCGCGCTCGGTGTCTGGTCGTGGTCGTGGTCGTGCTGCTCCCCCGTCTGTCGGCGGTTTCCGACGTCGTCTGTACGTTTTTGTTCGTTTGCGGCGTGCCTGCCGACGTCGTCCCGTCGCGACCTTTCAACCGAAAGTGTGGCGCCCGAAGGTGAACGAACGTAACCCTGACCTCGGCGCTTTACGCTGAGCCGAGCGAACCGAACCGAACCTAACGTGTGGTGTGGCGAGGTGAGCTCAGCCTGTGAGCCCCTAACGTCTACGTAAGGTAAGCTGTCCGGCTCACGCCTCACGTTTGAACGCTTTTGTAACCTACGTTTGACGCTTCTTAACCTAGCACTGACCCCTTAACCTAACGTGTAACCTAACCTAACCTAACCTAACCTAACCTAACCTAACCTAACCTAACCTCTGACGCCTGACGTGTTTGAATGCTTAACCTAAGTTTGACGCTTAACCTAACCCAAGTCCCCTTAACCTAACCCACGTCCACCTAACCTAACCTAACGTAGACGTGTAAACGTAATGTGTAACGCGTAACGTGTAAGGTCGGCTGTCGTGTGTGCTTGACGGCAGATTGGGTTGGTCTGTAGATTCGGATTGCGGTTTGCCTCGGTCGAGGGGTTGGGTCGGAAGCGGCGAGGGGCGGCGGCGCCTGTTGCGCAGGCGGCGTCCGTTTGCGGCGGGCAATTGTTGAGAAACGGCTGTGAATGTTGGCGGGCGAGAGGAGGAGGACGGCGCGCGATGTGGCCCGACGGCTGCGGGCCGATCGGGAAACGGCGGGAGGGCGACGGAAGGCGATGGGGCGGCGGAGGCGCGTTTGCACGGCCGTCATCGCCGCACGCCTCGGCTTGTGTGGCTGTGGCGCCGGCCGCGCTGGCCGGGCTGCCGCGGCGACGGTGTGGGAGTTTTGCCGAAGGTTTGGCCATTGTGGCGGGTCGTCGGCTGGGGCTGTGGGGGCGGCATTTGGGCGGGGGCGGCGATTCTCGGCGGGCCGACCCAGGCTGTAGCGCGCGGTAGCTGCAGTTTGGCCGTGGTTTGCGGCGCTGCCGTGGCGACTGGTTGGCGACTGTGGTGTGGCTGTGTGTAGCCCCATCCTCGGTGGTTTGAAAGGCGCGGGCGGTTGTGGCGCAGGTTTGGGGCTGCTCCGCACAGGCTGTCGGACGTTGGGCGGTAGCAAGCGCGGGAGGCGCGGCGCGGCGGCGCGCAGAGTGGCGGCCGCTCTCTCGGCCGTCCGCGCCCGCCCGCGACACTGGCTGGGCCTTGTGATTCTCTGCTCTTGTGCTTGCGTGCCTGCCGTCCCGCTCGCTCTCGCTGTGTGTTACGCGCGTCGTCGAAATGGCAGATCAGGCGGCTACGAACGAGACTGCTGCGGCACCCGCCGCCACCGGCACTACGAAGAAGGCCAAGTCTGCGTCGTCTGCGAAGAAGCCGCGCGCCAAGCCTGCGCACCCGCGCACCTCTGAGATGGTGACGGCCGCCATCAAGAGTCTGAAGGAGCGCGGCGGGTCGTCGCTGCAGGCGATCAAGAAGTACATAGCCGCGCACTACAAGCTGGACGCGGAGAAGCTGGCGCCGTTTATCAAGAAGTACCTCAAGTCGGCCGTCGTGGCGGGCGAGCTGGTGCAGACGAAGGGGAAGGGCGCGTCCGGCTCGTTCAAGCTTGCCGGCGCCGGCGGCGGGGGGGCGGCCGAGGGCGGCAAGGCTCGTGCTGGCGGTGCCAAGAAGAAGCGCGCCGCTCCGGCCAGCAAGGAGAAGAAGGGCGCCCGTGCGGCCGGCGCAAAGAAGGCTGGTGGCGTGAAGGCGGCGACCGGTCGGAAGGCGGGCGCCGCCAAGAAGGCGTCTGCGGCGTCGGCCGCTCCCGCGGGTGCGAAGAAGGCGGCTGCGGCCAAGCCGGCCAAGGCCAAGTCGCCGTCGAAGGCGAAGAAGGCCGCCAAGGTTCCGACGAAGAAGCCGAAGGCGCCGCGCCCGAAGAAGGCGACGACGCCGTCTAAGGCGAAGGCTTCGCCCAAGAAGAAGAAGTAGAGTAGAGGAGAAAGAGATGGGAAAGGAAGGGTTTGGCGCTTGACTCCGTCGTCCCCACCCCCCGTCGTCGTCTAGTGGCGCGCAAGAGACGCGCGGCCCAAAACGGCCCTTCTCAGGGCCATCAAAGCACGTCGGGGAAGGTTTTGATTGTCGTGTTGCGTTTGGTGTGGGTGTCTGTCTGGCGTTTCTGTATGCCCGTGGGGATGCTGTTTGCGTGCCGTGGTGGTTGGATTGCGGGGGTCGGTGGCGGGTGTGGGCGGCGGTAGCGGTAAGCGGTGTTGTTGTTGTTGTTGTTGTCGTGGTTGATTGTCGCCGTGTTTGTTTTGTGGCGGCGGCCGACGGTTGGTTTTCTGTCACGTTGTTTTGTTTGAATACGTTGGTTGGCTTGCCTGCGTTCGTTCTTCTCGGATGTCTGTCTTGTCGAGTCGTGTCTGGTCTTTGTTTTGTTCCTTTGTGTGTGTGTGTGTTATGTTTTGCAACGGGGGGGCACGTTGAGATGCGGAAGGAGTCGGCGGGGATTTCAGTGGCGTGTAGAGCGAGCGAGCGCGCCTGCCTGGCCGTTGGCCGTCGGAGTGGAGTGCGGGTTTTTTTTGTTTTCGAAACGAAAGCGGCGGCCGGCCAGCCACCCGTGCGGTGTGACGTCGGCCGTTGGGTATTGTGCGCTTTGAGCGCCGGGGAGGGATGATGTGTGATTGTTGCGCGCTGCTAGCAGGCAGGCAGAGTGAGCGGGTGTGGCGGACGGACGGGAAGTGGTGGTTTTTGTTTTTGGGTTGCGGGGCGAGAGGCAGGCGACCGACAAAGTTTGCTCGCGACGGAGAGATGTTAGTGGCCCTGAAAAGGGCCGTTTTTGTTTGTGCGGTGCGGTGCCGCGGCGCGGTTTAGGCGCGCTCGCCGCGGATGCGGCGCGCGAGCTGGATGTCCTTGGGCATGATGGTGACGCGCTTGGCGTGGATTGCGCACAGGTTGGTGTCTTCGAAGAGGCCGACGAGGTAGGCCTCGCTGGCCTCCTGCAGGGCCATGACTGCGGAGCTCTGGAAGCGCAGGTCGGTCTTGAAGTCCTGGGCGATCTCGCGCACTAGGCGCTGGAATGGCAGCTTGCGGATGAGCAGCTCTGTGCTCTTCTGGTAGCGCCTGATTTCTCGCAGGGCGACGGTGCCCGGCCTGTAGCGGTGGGGCTTCTTGACGCCTCCGGTGGCGGGCGCGCTCTTCCTCGCCGCCTTGGTGGCGAGCTGTTTGCGCGGCGCCTTTCCGCCGGTGGACTTGCGGGCCGTTTGCTTTGTGCGGGCCATGGCGGTAGCGGTAGCGGTAGCGGAGCGGCGTGCGTGGAGGTTAGGTGCGGCGCGGCGTCCGGTGCTGCCTTGACAACGGGCCCGCGCGCCTCCGTGCTGCGCTTATATGCCCTCGGTTGCGCGTGGTGGGGGGAGGGCGGGCCAGAGTCTATATAGGGGGGCGGCGGGCGCGCTCTGCTACTACGGGAGAGTGAGCGAGGAGATCGTACTGCGCGCGGGTGGCAAATTGTCGTGTTGCTGTTTTAACGGCAAAAAAGCAAATTGTCAAACCCTCGCGCAGTATGGTTAAGATGAGCAGCGTAGGACGTGATGTCGCGAGAGGCGGCAACTCGACGACAGAAGAAGCAGTTTCCCCCGCTCCCGCCCTGTACATCAAGTGCAAGGAGGTCGAGTGGGTAGAACTATACGATGAGATGGGGCAGAGCTGCGACAAGGAGGTCGTCGTAGAGTCCGTCGACTCCGACGCCACCATCAAGCTCCAGGCCGCTGACTGGAACGACTACAGGGCCTTGAAGGCCCTTGTGGCCGCTCACACGGTGGACGCCCCGGAAAGAGGTGCGATGGGTCAAAAGACTCGTCGCAAAGAAGTAACCAAGGCGCTTCTGAGGGGACTACCTTGGATCCTGACGGAGCGAGCAGTGGAAGAAGGACTGCGCCGCCAGGGTTTTGTTGGGGCAACCGTCAGGTTGCACAACAGAACCAATAGGACGAAGCCGCCTCTGTTTATTGTCGCCACACCAGCGGCGGACAACGGCAGGGACGTTCTTGACATCCGGAAGCTGTTGGGCTTCCACGTGCAGCCGGAGACTCTCCCCCCCCACCTGGACATGAAGCCGCAGTGTTTCAAGTGCCAGGAGGAAGGGCATGTGGCAAAGCACTGCCGCAACGCCGCCAGGTGCGTCAAGTGCGGGCGTCACCATGACACCCGCACCTGTACCAGCACCAAAGCCGTCAAACCGACGTGCGCCCGCTGCGGCGGTGAGCACGTCGCCAGCTGGCGCGGATGTCAGGCCTTCAACGGCCCAAATCCCGCCACTGCTAAGAAGACTGCGGCCCAGACAAAGAGGCGACGCCGCAGGAGAAGGAGACAACGTTCTGCAGCTGCGGCGAGCAACGGAGGGACAGAAACAGCGAGAGGAGGAGGCAACGCCGCGGGAACAACGGCGGCACCCGGAGGAGATTCGAGGACGGCCACCGCTCACGTGCGGCCGCCTTCCCCCGCCGCCTGTGGCAAGGGCGGTGGAGGGGGGCGGCGGTGCGACGCAGCGAGGGGGAAGACGGCGGCGACAGCTGGTCCCGACATCGACTCGGCCCTCCAGGAGGCGGAATCACGATTCCGCATGGTCCTCCATGCAGAGATGGAGGCCGCCTGCCTCACTCTCCGTGAACACCTCCGCAGCAATACCAGCAAGGGGACGCAGGCGCTGCAGACGGATCAGCAGCACAAAGACGACGGGCCGACAACACCGGCAACAGATGCAGCACACCCCAGGCGTGACCAGGCCACACAAACGGCCTGGCCGAAGAAGTTGACCATCGGTCGAGCCATACAGGTCTCGTCAGAAGGCACGGGAGCACTGGGAGCACGTCAGGACCAAAGCGTCCAAACCAAGGAGTTCGTCAACCACTGGGGAAACCTAGTGGACAGCGAAATCCTGGACGACACCATCCCAAACGTGGCCGACCGAGACGAATACCAAATGAGCTTCCTGCAAAGCAGGGAGCTCATAAGAAGAAAGGAGGAAGCCCTAGAAGAGCAGTTCCGAAGACGGAGAGACGAGCAAGAGGCGGAGCGTGACAGAAGACGCGAAGCCCGCCGTGATCGCCAGCGGCAACGCTGGCAACACGGAAAATAAAGAGAAGGCAAGACACAAGCAGTTCTGGCCGGGTTTTGCAGGTTTTCCTTGGCCGCTAAGGTAAATACCGGAACTGTCCCCTATAAACTCCTGCAAATAAATTCCCAATTGGGAGAAATGCCCCCCCCTTCCTTGCACCCCAGCAAAAAAGAATAAACAGAGCCAAAGCAGAATAACCAAACCAAATGGCTGAAAAGAGCATTGCGCGCTCTCAAGCAGCCCGCCTTTCTCCATCTGAGAAGGGAATGAAAAGTGCAAAAAAAAAAAAAAAAAACAAAAAAAAAAAAAAAAAAAAAAAAAAAAAAAAAAAAAAAAAGCGCTGGGCGCAGACCGTAGCCGACTCGCCAGCCGCTGCAGCTGCTGTTTGTGCACGTTTTGCTTTGCCCGAGGAAGGAAGGATGACAGGCCGCGGCAAGGGAGGAAAGGGGCTCGGCAAGGGTGGCGCCAAGCGGCACCGCAAGGTGTTGCGCGACAACATCCAGGGCATCACGAAGCCCGCCATCCGCCGCCTGGCTCGCAGGGGCGGCGTGAAGCGCATCTCTGGTCTGATCTACGAGGAGACCCGCGGGGTGCTGAAGGTGTTCCTGGAGAACGTGATCCGCGACGCGGTGACGTACACTGAGCACGCCAAGCGCAAGACTGTGACGGCCATGGACGTGGTGTACGCCCTGAAGAGGCAGGGGCGCACCCTGTACGGTTTCGGCGGTTAGGCTGCGTCGCAGCGGGCGCTGGCCTTCCCGCGGCCGTGCTTGTGGGTGGGAGAGACTAGAAAACGGCCCTTTTCAGGGCCACCACACTGTTCGGAAGTTGAAAAGTGCGAAAGAGTCTGTGTTGTTGCTGCGTGTGTGCGCGCTGTGTTGTTTGTTTGTTTGTTTCTTTCTTTCCGTTTGAGCGACGTGATGTGACTGGGAGGGGAGAAGGAAAGGAAACGTGTCATGTGGCTGGCTGTGTGTGGAGCTGCTTCGTTTGTGTGTTTGTTATTGTGTGTCTTTGTATCGATCGCGACGGAGATGGCGGGCGGGCTGTGTGTTGTTGTGCGAGAGGCGGTGATTATTTGCTTGCGTGGTTTGTCTCTGTGTGTTTGTTTGCGGCGGCGTTGGGGTTTCCGAGGCAAGGCGTGTGGGCATAGGCGGCCGGATCAGCTGTTTCGTTCGTGTCGACGGCCGTTGCGCGCGGGAGTGGAGGGCGGTGTGTCGACACGCCTCCCTTTAACAATGGTCATTATTGCTGCCGTTGTCGGTTTGGAAGGCGACTGCGACGGTGCAAAATGTGTGCGTGTGTGTGTGTGTTGGGCCACACGGGCTGTGTGGACGACAAGATGGCGGACGTGCGCCGGCGGCGGCTGTGCTGTGACAGTGCAAAGTTAAAACAAAACAAGGTGCGGCGAGGACGACTGAAATTTTGCTTTGGACGTAGGTTTGTGTGGTGGCCCTGAAAAGGGCCGATTGTTGTGGGCCGAGCCGGCAAAGCGCGTTGCGTGCAGGGGAGCACGCGGCGCTGCGATTGCCTGGCCTCCTTTAGGCCTTCTTCTCGGTCTTCTTTGGCAGCAGGACGGCCTGGATGTTGGGCAGGACACCACCCTGTGCGATGGTGACGCCCGACAGGAGCTTGTTGAGCTCCTCGTCGTTGCGGATGGCAAGCTGCAGGTGGCGCGGGATGATGCGCGTCTTCTTGTTGTCGCGGGCCGCGTTTCCGGCCAGCTCGAGCACCTCAGCCGCGAGGTACTCCATGACGGCGGCGAGGTAGACGGGCGCCCCGGCGCCGACGCGCTCTGCGTAGTTTCCCTTGCGCAGGAGGCGGTGGATTCTGCCGACCGGGAACTGGAGCCCAGCCCTGCTTGAGCGGGACTTTGACTTGCCCTTGACTTTGCCTCCCTTTCCGCGTCCGGACATGGCGATGGGCTAGCGACGGTGCACACGAAACGGAAACGAAAACGACCGGTGCGAGCGGCAGCGAGTCGAGCAGCGGAGTGCGTGCCGGCGCAGCCGGGGTGGGGGTGCTTTATGGGCTCGGGTGCGGCGGCCGGTTGCGCGCGCGCCCCATTGGTCGGCGGCCGCAACAGGGCGAGCTGGTAAAGGTGCGGCGGCGGCTGGCGGCGGGTGCCGGCGCCGTGGTGCCTGCACTCCGCGCTGAACGGAGCTTCCTGCTACCTGGCGCGCGTGTGCTTGCCGCCGCCTTTGTCCGCTCGCTGCCATTGTCTGCGCCGCCACGCTGTGGCGCGCTGACTGCTCCGACCACGTGGGCGTGAAGTGGACGACGCTTCGACGAGGCTTACAACTCGCATGCGAGTCTGTGAGCTAGCAAATTGTCGTGTTCGCCGATCTGTTCATGATGCTCGTCGGTATTCCAGGCTAGCTGGAATCTAGGCGTGTTAGTCAGGGACTGAGTGAGCCAGGGCCCCCTTCACGTGGGACAAGCCCGCGTTCACAGAGGCAAAGGCAGGGTTTCAGAACGCATCACATCCGACTGTCAGAAATTTTAGAAGCATCATCACACCCACCTCCGCCCGCCGCGGTACCCCCTGGGGTTCCCGCGGCCATCTCACATCATACAGTCCAAACAGAACACACACAGCACTCTACACACAACGCACTCACTCATGACAAGATAATGGGGGACGATCGAAAACAAAAAAGGAAAAACGACTCAAACCAAGGAGAGAGTTCTTCCGAACCCAAGCGGAAACTCGAACTCCGAAATGACTCCGACATCGACACAGATTCAGACCCAGAAAATTTAGTAATTGACGAAAGCCAGATGGAACAAGAACCGATCTTAGTAGCGCAGGTTCCGACCGAAAACAGGTTTAGTGAACTTCCAGACGATGACGCAGGGGACAAACCGGCCCCAGCTCAACCCTCTGAGAAACGACCGCGAGTGCCGCCAATTGTCGTATACGACACTAAAAACTATCTCAACATTCTAAAGGCACTCAAACCAAAACTCGAAGGTTCTCTAAACACACAATCTAGAGGGGGCAGAATTACCTTCCAGTTCTCGCTTCCCCAGGACTTCCAAAAACTCATAACCATACTTAGAAGTGAGAATATACAATACTACACTCACGAGCTAACACCAACGAAACCTCTAAAGGTGGTGGTCAAGAAGCTCCTGACCACTATGGACCCAAAACTAGTAGAAGAGGCACTTCTCGAGAAGGGGTTCCCAGTCCTGAAAGTCGCCCAAATGTCTACCCTCGATGAGGGTCAGACCGAAAAGCGGCTCCAGCCGAACTTCCAAGTCCATCTGGAAAACACAGTCGAAGCAAGGACGATATACAAACTGAAGTCACTTCTCCACTTAAAGGTCTCTGTAGAATCCTACCGCTCCCCAACTGGCCCCACGCAGTGCCATAACTGCCAGGGCTTCCATCATGGTGCCAGACACTGCAACCTAAAACCGAAGTGCGTCAAGTGCGGTCAAAACCACCGCACGGCCGAATGCGGAAAACAATTCGTAACCACACCGAAATGTGCAAACTGCGAAGGTCCACATACTGCAAACTACTCCAAATGCCCTGCAAGATTAGCAATAGTGAAAGCCAGGCAGGAAAGGAAACAAACAAAGGCTGCGCAAAAAGTGCCGCCCCCACCTCCAGCCCCAGCCAACGATGTCAAAAACTTTCCTACTATTCGATCCAGGAAAACTCATAAAACAACTTTTGCATGGAACACCGCTTCCACTTCTACCACAACGCCAACAAACCAACCTCAGAGTGACACAGCACCTTCCACATCACCAGGAATAGGTGCTGATCTTCAGGAAATTCTTGGCCTCCTTACAAAATTCAATATACCGAAAATAATCAGAACCGTCCAGGACACTGCGGCACAGCTACGACAAGCCGCCGACCCAGTCACAAAATTTAGTATTATCTGCACTGCTGTGATGTCCATTCTCAGCCCTTAATAATGAAACCATAATCATGAACTGGAATGCCAATGGCATCCTACAACAAAAAATCGAATTGCAGGAATTCCTAGATGCACACAGTGTCGACATTGCACTAATCACAGAGACTCACCTCAACCCAGAGGAAACTCTAAAAATTAGAAACTACAATATTACCAGGACTGACAGGCCAAACAGACCTGGAGGAGGCACTGCTATACTTGTTAAAAACAGACTAGCACACAGGAAAATTCAGCCACCCAGGTTAATCAGGGCGGAAGCGACCGCTATAGAAACAAAAATTGGAGGAAAATTACTACAACTGGCAGCAGTATACAACCCACCTGGCGCCCCAAACCTACAGAGAGGAGACCTAGACGCCCTCCTTAACCTGGGTGACACAGTACTACTAGGAGGAGATTTCAACTCCAAGCATGCGGATTGGAATTGCAGGACTACTAACACAAATGGCAGGATACTCCGACCATACCTCAACACTCGGAGAGACACAACAGTCATTGCGCCAGACGTTCCGACCCACTATTCCCACTACGACAGGAACAGACCAGACATACTAGACATATTTCTAGCCAAAAATTTCGCACTCCAGACGTCGGTTTCGGTCATAAATGACCTAAACTCAGACCATAATCCTGTGATTCTGTCAGTAAACAGGGATGCAGTCAGACAGCTGGACTCGAGAAACATCAAAACCAAGCACTTCAACTGGGAAAAGTTCACTGGCATGTCACACCAGAAGACACCTCCTGTAGCCCCACTGCAAACAAGAAGAGAAATTAACAGGGCTATAGAAGAAATAACCGAAATTATCCAGGACTGTGCTAAAAATTCGACCATAACAATAACCCATACAACATCTAGAACAGACCTCCCTGCCCATATCCAGGACCTCCTCGCCGAAAAGAAATACTACAGACGTAGATGGCAAGACTATAGGGATCCTGCTGACAGGACCAGGATGTACAGGTTAGCCAGGAGAGCCAGAACAGAACTACAAACTCACCGTAGTAACTGCTGGGAAACTGTCCTATCGGACATGGAAACCTGCCCTGACAAATTCTGGCGGATGATTAAATCGAGGAAAAAGGAGAACACAGCCCTAACACCATTACACGGACGCAACGGCATAGTCTACGACCCCCAAGAAAGAGCAGAGGCAATGGCTGACTCTCTGGAATTACAATTTAGGACACCAAACACAGAAGATCAGGAAAGCGATGACCACGAGGAGCAGGTGTTGCGCCAACTTAACAGAATCTCCAGAACCCCATGCACCACATCCTTCACACACGTAGATCAAGATGAAATCACCACCATCATCAACACCATAGGAAGCAAGAAAGCTACAGGGCCAGACAACATTAGTCCTCTTCATCTGAAACACCTGGCGCCGAATGCAATACAATTTATCACATCCATACTAAATGCCTGCCTGGATCACCACTATTTTCCCCTGCCATGGAAAAAAGCAAAAATAATAACTATACCCAAACCACACAAGGACCACCTCTTTCCCCAGAATCACAGACCAATATCACTCCTGTGTTTCCTGGGGAAAATCCTGGAGAGAATCATACTAAAAGAGCTCCAGAGATTTCTGAAGGACAAAAACATCATCATAGCAGAACAGTTTGGATTCCGCAGTGAACATAGTACCATACACCAAGCCATGCGTCTGACGGAAACAATCTGTGTGGCCAAAAATATACGGAGCAGCACGGGAGCAGTCTTTCTCGATATCGAGAAAGCCTTTGACCGTGTCTGGCACCAGGGTTTAGTATACAAACTGCATAATCAAGGGTGTCCAAGGCACATCACCAACATTATTGCTTCGTTCCTGAGGAACCGCACTTTCTTCGTACATCTTTCTGGTGCAGACAGCACCACCAAGGACATAGAGGCTGGAGTCCCACAGGGCTCAGTTATGGGCCCAGTCCTCTACTCCATCTACACCAATGACATCCCGAAACAACCAGGAGGTCATCTCTCACTCTTCGCCGACGATACTGCCATCTATAGGAGCAGCCCAAACCTTCTCTTCATCGCAAAAAAGCTGGAACAACATCTCGCAGCCATACAGGATTGGGCAAACCTGTGGAAAATAACAGTAAATAGCACTAAGACACAGGCAATAATGTTTACCCACCGCAGAATGAGCCCCAACGTTAGTATAACATTCAACAATGTAGTCCTACCTTGGAAAGACAACATTAGATATTTAGGAATAGTATTCGACAAAAGACTGACATTCAAGGACCATATCACACAGATATGCAACAAGGGCTCACAGTTCATTTATCAACTATACCCTCTGCTAAAAGGAAACGGCCTCACGGTCAAATCGAAACTCAAGATGTATAAAACTATAGTACTACCAGCAATACTATATGGATCGGAACTCTGGTCGCTAGCCAGTGACACCAACATCAGAAGAGTCAAAGTAGTCCAAAACAAATTCCTTAGATTGGCGTCAAATGCGCCCCGTTATCTGTCAAACAGAGACTTATACAACAACACAAACTTCCCCTCAATCACAGACATCATCATCAGAAAATCAGAAACATTCTTTCGCAACTCGCTGAATTCTCCTTACCCACTCATTCGTAACATAGGCATCATACCAGACCATCACATAACCAAATTTCCGAAAATGACGACCGCTCGCATCTTTAACATCTAGACGCCACCACTAAACATCACACAAGAACTCAAAAACACAACACTTCCTACATCAAAAACCAATTAGCTTCGTTCCCCGTAACATTCTGACAGAAGGCATGAGCTAACTGAAGCCTGAACCTTCAATACCAAGGGGTCCCTGCACCCATTCGACATGTCGCTCGCTCGCGGCGGGTGCCACTGTGTGGGGAGACGCTGACTAGAGCGGAGCGCTTGCTACTGGTGTTGCTGCTGCCGTACGTTGGTTGGAGATGCCGCCCAAGACTAGCGGGAAGGCCGCCAAGAAGGCTGGCAAGGCGCAGAAGAACATTTCGAAGGGCGACAAGAAGAAGAAGCGCAAGAGGAAGGAGAGCTATGCCATCTACATCTACAAGGTGCTGAAGCAGGTGCACCCTGACACGGGCATCTCGTCGAAGGCGATGAGCATCATGAACAGCTTCGTGAACGACATTTTCGAGCGCATTGCGGCCGAGGCTTCTCGCCTGGCGCACTACAACAAGCGCTCGACCATCACGTCCCGCGAGATCCAGACCGCTGTGCGGCTGTTGCTGCCTGGCGAGCTGGCCAAGCACGCCGTGAGCGAGGGCACGAAGGCGGTGACCAAGTACACGAGCTCCAAGTAAGGAGGTGGCTCTGGAATGGAAGGAAGGATGGAGAAGGCTCCTCCGTTGCGAGAGCGGCGAAACGGCCCTTTTCAGGGCCACCAACTTGCCTTTTGCGGGAAGGGCGGAATTGTTGTTGTTGTTGTTGTTTGTGTGGACGGCTGTGATGTATGTGTGCATTTTGATTGTGGGTGGGGGGGCGCGTCAAAGCGTGTTGCGCGGGGTACGGCCACGAGGTTGGTCGCCGTGGCGTGGAATGGTGGCACGCCTCGTTGGCGTGGTTTTTGACCCATTGGTGTTGTTGGGGTGTGTGTGTGTTTGTGTGTTACCCGTCTGCGAGGGGGGACAGTGCGATCGGCGACTTTTGTGTCACCGTAACGACGGCCGTTTGCGGGTTTGTTTTTTTGCACATCATACATGGCGAGGGTGAAATGTGAAATGTTTTTGTTTGGTTTGTTTTTGCCGCCCACTATTCCCTTTGCTGTACGCCGAGTTTGACAATGGTGCGACGTAACTGCAGCGTGGAGGTGTGTGAGTGACGTTGAAATGAACGTGCCATTAAGACGCATTGTTGTTGTATTGTACTGTACGTGTACGGCGACACGCACGATGATGTACCATTCGACTCTGATGTTTGATAGCCGTGTCTGACTGATTGCGTACGACGCACGCACACCGATGTCGTCATTCAAGATGCACGCTAGACGGCGGCGGCGGCGGCGGCGCCGGTCGTTTGTTTGGCGAATGTCTGTACACGTGTTTGTCTGTGTCCATCCGGTATGTATTTGTTTGTTTGTTTGAAAGTGTTTTGTGTGTCGGTGACGTGGTCCGATCCGTCGCCCCCTGAGTAACTGTCGATCGGCGCGATAGACCGGCGTCACGCAACTGAACCGAAGTCTTGGGCACACCCGTCATACTGTTGTACACCGTCGCGCTGAGAACGGTAACGAAAGGTTGACTCTGATCGGTCGAATGTCTGGGCAGAACGTGAGGAATGAGGCAAGAGTGCAAGGAGGGGGGGGCAAAAGAGAGAGGAAGGGAAAAAGGGGAGAAACGCATTCGTAGAGCAACGGAACGTTCCCGTGTCGGAGGCGTATTGGAGCCGCACTGAAATGCGTTTAACGGCGGCGCGGCTGCAAGTGTCTGCCGTGGTGAACGTTACCTTTGACGGCTGCATTGGGCTTTGCCTTTGCTTTCGCTTTCGCTTTCGCTTTCCCGGATGTACGTAACGTTTGTTGATATGGTTCTGAGGAAGAGTGTATGACAGTGCCGTGCCGTCCATGTTCGTGTGCCCTCCCATTGTGTGTATGCTATTGTCTGTGTACTTGAATGATGTATGTAGGTGTTAGTGGACATGTTTTACCAGTGGGGGGAAATGGATCGTCGATAGTTGCCGTCACTCTGTCACGGTCGAGATGACGCACCCTCCGTACAGAAAGGTGTCGAGAAAGTGAGTGTGTGTGTGTGTGTGTGTGTGTGTGTGTGCGTGCGTGCGTCCGTGAATTGGCAGTGTTTGGAGGTGGGCGTGCCCTGCATGTGGCCCGGAAAAGGCTGTTCGTTAGGCGGTAGTGTTGTGTGGACAGGGGAGGGGCATGCGTAACGCTGCTGGCATGGCATTTCGGGAGATGGGAGGGGGCAAACGAGGAAACGAGGAGCGGCGGCCAAAGACGGGACGGGGAGGGGCGCGGTGTGGGTGGCTTGCGCCTGTGCTCGGCGTTGTGGTTTGTGCAAAAGAGGAGGAGAAAAACAATGTGAGTTGCCAGGGAGGGGAGCGGTGTTGTGTTGTGGTTGTCGTGGTGTAGCCGCAGACGCGGCTGTCAGTGAACGTGGCGAGACGGACGGATGCGCGGAGGGGCGGGGGCGGGGGCGGCGCATTTCGCCGGTGCCGTGCCGTGCCGTGCCGTGCCTGAAAGCCGCGTGGTCGCTGTGTTGTTGGTGGCGTGGGGGCGAGGAGAGTACCGTACGGGTGTGCTTGTGCGCCGGAAATGGCACACTGCGCCCGCCCGTCTTGGAGGCTGATGGCTGTGGTGTGGAAATGGGGCGCGGTGATGTTGAAGCACAGAAAAGAAACCAAGAAAACGGAAGGCGTGATGCGGCGGTGGTGGTGAGAGCGGGAAAAACAAAACAAAAGAAAAAAAACAACAAAAAAAAAGAAGGAAAAACAACAAGAAACAAAAAAGAAAACAAAAAGTCTATCAATATTAAAATGTAAATGGAAATGGAAATGGACCCAGGTATAACCTCCCTGCACAAATAGCAGAGAGTCCGATGATAATAAAAATGTGCCAGAATGTTAACGTCCCTACAAAACAAACCCAACGATAATATTAATGAAAGAGTGAACCGTATGTAACATTGCAACAGACATAATGAAACCTGATAAATTGTATAAGGGCAGCAGCCGTTGACCTTTGGCCCTGTATTCAGAATAAAAAGAGCCAAAGATCGTTACCCCAATGAAAAAGACACTGAAACACGTATGTAACATAGTAGCGATGGCGAGACATTGTAGCATCTGTGACCAGAGAGTTTGCGCTGGACTGCGCGAGTGTTGCGAGCGGTTCTCAGTCAGTCAGTCAGTCTGTGTAGTTGAGGGCTGTACTCTGTCAGTAGTCGTCGCGTGCAGTACGCTAATAGTCGTCATGCAGAGCGGTCGGTCAGTAGTAGCAGCCGAGTGCGGTTGTGTGATGTAGGCGGTCGGCAACACTGGTCAAGATGGTGAATAAGGTATACTGTTAATT
Organism: Schistocerca americana; assembly: GCF_021461395.2. Classification (NCBI taxonomy): domain Eukaryota; kingdom Metazoa; phylum Arthropoda; class Insecta; order Orthoptera; family Acrididae; genus Schistocerca; species Schistocerca americana. The sequence continues at coordinate 23,189 of NW_025726263.1, forward strand.
AATATAATCATTAGATAATGAGAAATTGTATTTATTGTAATTATGCTCCAACAAGTTCCCCAATAATAATTTTTATTTCAAAAGCATTTTTCAAACATTTAATCTTTTATTGAACTAAAGAGTTCGTTCCACTTCTTTGAAGAAAAATGTCACTAAAATCACAAAAAAAGAGAATATTATTATTTGCAATGCAGTTCCTCCAAGCGCTGCGCAACAACCAGAGCAGAAATGTGACATCCATTTATTCGGAGGTAAGACTTTAATTCCGATTGTTTTGCACAGGGCCAAAGACCGATATTTCGGTTTAATTGAAGTTTCTTGTCACTGAACGGACTTTTTTAAATGTTGTGTGAAGACTTTATATTTGAGTCAGATTGCGAATTGCACATTGTTGTTGCCATTTTCAATACCTCTCATTGTGGGCGAGGTTACAATTAGCGCAATGTCCATTAGCATCCGTAAATAACATTGTCCATTATTTTAAATATTGCTGGGAGGTTACAACACACACACAAAACAAAAAACAAAAAGAAACAAAAAATTGCATTTATATCCGCTCCTCGATTGTAGATACCCCTTACACAGCTGTGTGCAATGAATGAGTGCTGGCTGGTAATTAATTGCACTCCTTGGAGGGAAATGCCATAGGAAGTAGTCTTTAAAAAGTGAATGTTTTTCGTTAAGAGACAAAAGTTACTTTAGAAAAAAAGTAATAGTGGGGCTTGTGTTGTTGAACAAAATAAGTACAATGAACATACGTTATCAGATTTGCGCAATGCAGCGTCACACCACCTCTTGATTATAACACAATATACTATACATCGTCCCGAACCGTGACCAGAGTCGCGAGACGAGCAGAGCACGCCGCCGACGCCCGCTCAGTACAACCGTCCACCCGCTACTACTGTCGACCGACTACTACCTCTCCCGACTCGCGCTACAATATATATAACAACTGTTCCTGGCGACCCGGTGCGTGCCACTACTGTCGTCTGGCGCGGTCCAAGCGCCGACTAGCAGCGATAAAGAACTCTCTGGTCAGACAGAGATGCTGTCATGCCTCGCCATCGCTCTGGTAATGAATACATACGTGTTGCAGCGTGCGTACCACCGGAACACGCAGTGGCGGAGCCAAAGACTGTGTTGTCGAGGTCGAGTGCGAGTGGGAAGAGAGGCAGCGTCGGCACGGAGATGCAAGCGAGCGCGAGACGCACGGGGGCTGCGGCGTGGCGCGTTTGCGGTCGGCGCCTTTGGTGGCAACGGCCGGGACAAGCAGCGGTGTATGGTGTGGTGCGGGGCGGACAGGGGCGGCGGTGGACGGGGAGGAGGCGGCGCGACGACGGCATGGGGGCGAAAACGGGACGGGGGACGGCGGATGTTGAGAGGCGTCACGCGCGGACAGGACACAGACACAGAGACACACAGAGTGGAAAGGGAGGGTGCGCGGTAGTAGTTGGGAATGTGCGTACCGTGCGGGATGGGAGTGGGCGAGGAACACGGTCGTGGCCCCTGTTTTGGGTGCGTGTGATGACGTCGGTGTGTTGTGGGAAGGGAAGGTGCTGTGGCGGCGGCGCGTAATGGGCGTAGGCCGAAAAGAGAAAGGAACGTGGGCAGTGTGTTGGCAAGCGTCGGTTCGACTGCGACGTTGATGGGCAGGGCAGGGCAAGGTTAATGGTGGTAGGAGTAGGCGTGTGGGCGCAAAAAATCTGCCGCTGCAGGCGGTGCCGTAACCGCCATGGCGGGAAGGAGAGAGGGCCAAAGAAAGAAAGAAAGAAGAAAAAAAAGGAGGGGGGGGGGGGGCGAAAGTGGAGAGGCGGTGGTGTGAGAAGGGCGGGGGCGGAAGGAAGGCAGGAAGGACAAGAGGCGAGGCGACGGCTTGCTTTGTGTATCGGTCGGTCTCTGGCTATGCTTCGTTTTCTGCAGCAGGGTCGGTGCGCGGCGTGGCTCGCGGCAGTGGGAACGCCTGGTGGCTGGACGGCCAGCAATGCGGTTGGATGGGCGGCCACAGCACCGCACCTGTGCCCGAGGAGGAGACGCTGGCGGCGGGCCCTGAGGTGAGGCCGGCTCGGCTGGGGCTGTGGATGTGTAGGTGTGCGCCGCTGCTGCAACAACGAGTAAAACGCGAGAAGAAGGGATGGCGGTAGAGAGGAAAAAAAAAAAAAAGGTCGTGTTGTGTTGATGCGCAGGCAGACGCGTACAGAGGGACGAGCCCGGTCTGCAGCAGGGTGTGGCCGTGCCGAGTGCAGAGCAGCGGCGGCTCGGTTCGGTTCGGCCCGGCCCGGCGGGCCGCGCTGTTGTCGCGGACGTGAGCGCCCCCTGGCGGGTGGCCGGAGGCGGCGCGGCGTGTTGGACGTGTGGCTGGTGGCAGTGCACAATTTGCGAGTGGCTGGCGGTGTGGTGTGGCGGTTGGCGCGTCGGGCGGCGGAGAGGTATGTGTTGCGGGCGCCCTTTGCTGCGCTGCGTCGTTGCGTGTGCCGTACAGGGCGGGCGCTTGTCGACTGTGTGGGCGGTGTGGCGAATTGGCGTGAAACGGCTGCCGAGAGGTGTGTGGTAGCGAGCCGGTCGGTGGTGTCAGTGCGAAGGGGAATGTGCGTGCGTTTGGCGGTTTCGGTGTGCTTTTTGCGGCGTGAGAGTGGGAATTAGTGGGGCCGGCTGTTGTGTTGGTTCCTTGTGTCTTGTGTCGCGTAGCTTGATGGCAACGTGGAAGGACGCCGGTTTCGTTTCGAGCCTTGCGTGTGGTTGTCGACGTTGACTGGTTGGCGTGTGCCGATGCACGTGCATGTGTGGGTCGCGAGTGCGTTTTTGGCTGGCTGTGTGTGTGTGTGTGTGTGTGTTTTGGGGGGGAAGGGGGAGGCGGTGGTGAAAGTGCAGTCGTTGCCACGGGCGTCGTCGGGTGGGGCTGGGGCTGTGCGTCGTGGCGGAAAGGTGGTAGGTTGCGGGAAGCGAGCCCGTCGTTGACGGTGTCGCGTGAGTTGTGAATCGAGTGGGGCGCGGGGCGCGGGACAGGAGCAGCGTGCCGCTGCGTCGTGGTCGTCAGCAGAGGCTGTGCGTGTGCTTGTCCTTTTTGTGGGCGGTTCGTGCGAGGCGTTTTTGTTTTGTGTTGCCCTAGTTGTTAGTTTATTTTGTTTGTGTTTGTTATTTTGAGACGACGACTGGTTGGTGGCGTGCGCGCGAAGTGGCGGTGTGCGCTTCCCGTGTCGTTTGTGTTGTTTGGTTTTTTTGTTTTTGTGTGTTTTTTTTTTTTTTTTTTTTGCACTGGGCCCCGGTGGGTGGGTGCGTGTGTGTCGATTGCCGGCTGGCGAGAGGTGCGCCATCGGCGGGGTGGGTCGCCGGCACAAGTAGAGGCGGCGGCGTTGTTGCTGTTGTTGTGTGGTGTTTGTTTTGTTCGGCTGTGTCGGCGAGCTGTGTTGCGGTGCGTGTGAATGGTGGTGCAAAAGTGCTGGCGTTGGGGCTGCGACTGCGACGGCGGCGAGCCGCGGGCGCGCCATTGATAGTGATGTTGTGAACAGCGGCTGTGTACGGTAGTGGTGTTGTTGTAGCACGACGTGCATCCGGGCCGGCGCGGAAAGCGCAGTTGCGGGCGGTTGCCCTTCGGTGCCAGCCATGTCGCGTGAGCGGCGGGTTGCTCTGGTGTCGACACGTGGTGCTCTGGGTTGTTGTGTGGTGCCCTTTGGCCGGTGGGGGTGGTTCGCGTGTGTCTCGTTCGCGCTCGGTGTCTGGTCGTGGTCGTGGTCGTGCTGCTCCCCCGTCTGTCGGCGGTTTCCGACGTCGTCTGTACGTTTTTGTTCGTTTGCGGCGTGCCTGCCGACGTCGTCCCGTCGCGACCTTTCAACCGAAAGTGTGGCGCCCGAAGGTGAACGAACGTAACCCTGACCTCGGCGCTTTACGCTGAGCCGAGCGAACCGAACCGAACCTAACGTGTGGTGTGGCGAGGTGAGCTCAGCCTGTGAGCCCCTAACGTCTACGTAAGGTAAGCTGTCCGGCTCACGCCTCACGTTTGAACGCTTTTGTAACCTACGTTTGACGCTTCTTAACCTAGCACTGACCCCTTAACCTAACGTGTAACCTAACCTAACCTAACCTAACCTAACCTAACCTAACCTAACCTAACCTCTGACGCCTGACGTGTTTGAATGCTTAACCTAAGTTTGACGCTTAACCTAACCCAAGTCCCCTTAACCTAACCCACGTCCACCTAACCTAACCTAACGTAGACGTGTAAACGTAATGTGTAACGCGTAACGTGTAAGGTCGGCTGTCGTGTGTGCTTGACGGCAGATTGGGTTGGTCTGTAGATTCGGATTGCGGTTTGCCTCGGTCGAGGGGTTGGGTCGGAAGCGGCGAGGGGCGGCGGCGCCTGTTGCGCAGGCGGCGTCCGTTTGCGGCGGGCAATTGTTGAGAAACGGCTGTGAATGTTGGCGGGCGAGAGGAGGAGGACGGCGCGCGATGTGGCCCGACGGCTGCGGGCCGATCGGGAAACGGCGGGAGGGCGACGGAAGGCGATGGGGCGGCGGAGGCGCGTTTGCACGGCCGTCATCGCCGCACGCCTCGGCTTGTGTGGCTGTGGCGCCGGCCGCGCTGGCCGGGCTGCCGCGGCGACGGTGTGGGAGTTTTGCCGAAGGTTTGGCCATTGTGGCGGGTCGTCGGCTGGGGCTGTGGGGGCGGCATTTGGGCGGGGGCGGCGATTCTCGGCGGGCCGACCCAGGCTGTAGCGCGCGGTAGCTGCAGTTTGGCCGTGGTTTGCGGCGCTGCCGTGGCGACTGGTTGGCGACTGTGGTGTGGCTGTGTGTAGCCCCATCCTCGGTGGTTTGAAAGGCGCGGGCGGTTGTGGCGCAGGTTTGGGGCTGCTCCGCACAGGCTGTCGGACGTTGGGCGGTAGCAAGCGCGGGAGGCGCGGCGCGGCGGCGCGCAGAGTGGCGGCCGCTCTCTCGGCCGTCCGCGCCCGCCCGCGACACTGGCTGGGCCTTGTGATTCTCTGCTCTTGTGCTTGCGTGCCTGCCGTCCCGCTCGCTCTCGCTGTGTGTTACGCGCGTCGTCGAAATGGCAGATCAGGCGGCTACGAACGAGACTGCTGCGGCACCCGCCGCCACCGGCACTACGAAGAAGGCCAAGTCTGCGTCGTCTGCGAAGAAGCCGCGCGCCAAGCCTGCGCACCCGCGCACCTCTGAGATGGTGACGGCCGCCATCAAGAGTCTGAAGGAGCGCGGCGGGTCGTCGCTGCAGGCGATCAAGAAGTACATAGCCGCGCACTACAAGCTGGACGCGGAGAAGCTGGCGCCGTTTATCAAGAAGTACCTCAAGTCGGCCGTCGTGGCGGGCGAGCTGGTGCAGACGAAGGGGAAGGGCGCGTCCGGCTCGTTCAAGCTTGCCGGCGCCGGCGGCGGGGGGGCGGCCGAGGGCGGCAAGGCTCGTGCTGGCGGTGCCAAGAAGAAGCGCGCCGCTCCGGCCAGCAAGGAGAAGAAGGGCGCCCGTGCGGCCGGCGCAAAGAAGGCTGGTGGCGTGAAGGCGGCGACCGGTCGGAAGGCGGGCGCCGCCAAGAAGGCGTCTGCGGCGTCGGCCGCTCCCGCGGGTGCGAAGAAGGCGGCTGCGGCCAAGCCGGCCAAGGCCAAGTCGCCGTCGAAGGCGAAGAAGGCCGCCAAGGTTCCGACGAAGAAGCCGAAGGCGCCGCGCCCGAAGAAGGCGACGACGCCGTCTAAGGCGAAGGCTTCGCCCAAGAAGAAGAAGTAGAGTAGAGGAGAAAGAGATGGGAAAGGAAGGGTTTGGCGCTTGACTCCGTCGTCCCCACCCCCCGTCGTCGTCTAGTGGCGCGCAAGAGACGCGCGGCCCAAAACGGCCCTTCTCAGGGCCATCAAAGCACGTCGGGGAAGGTTTTGATTGTCGTGTTGCGTTTGGTGTGGGTGTCTGTCTGGCGTTTCTGTATGCCCGTGGGGATGCTGTTTGCGTGCCGTGGTGGTTGGATTGCGGGGGTCGGTGGCGGGTGTGGGCGGCGGTAGCGGTAAGCGGTGTTGTTGTTGTTGTTGTTGTCGTGGTTGATTGTCGCCGTGTTTGTTTTGTGGCGGCGGCCGACGGTTGGTTTTCTGTCACGTTGTTTTGTTTGAATACGTTGGTTGGCTTGCCTGCGTTCGTTCTTCTCGGATGTCTGTCTTGTCGAGTCGTGTCTGGTCTTTGTTTTGTTCCTTTGTGTGTGTGTGTGTTATGTTTTGCAACGGGGGGGCACGTTGAGATGCGGAAGGAGTCGGCGGGGATTTCGGTGGCGTGTAGAGCGAGCGAGCGCGCCTGCCTGGCCGTTGGCCGTCGGAGTGGAGTGCGGGTTTTTTTTGTTTTCGAAACGAAAGCGGCGGCCGGCCAGCCACCCGTGCGGTGTGACGTCGGCCGTTGGGTATTGTGCGCTTTGAGCGCCGGGGAGGGATGATGTGTGATTGTTGCGCGCTGCTAGCAGGCAGGCAGAGTGAGCGGGTGTGGCGGACGGACGGGAAGTGGTGGTTTTTGTTTTTGGGTTGCGGGGCGAGAGGCAGGCGACCGACAAAGTTTGCTCGCGACGGAGAGATGTTAGTGGCCCTGAAAAGGGCCGTTTTTGTTTGTGCGGTGCGGTGCCGCGGCGCGGTTTAGGCGCGCTCGCCGCGGATGCGGCGCGCGAGCTGGATGTCCTTGGGCATGATGGTGACGCGCTTGGCGTGGATTGCGCACAGGTTGGTGTCTTCGAAGAGGCCGACGAGGTAGGCCTCGCTGGCCTCCTGCAGGGCCATGACTGCGGAGCTCTGGAAGCGCAGGTCGGTCTTGAAGTCCTGGGCGATCTCGCGCACTAGGCGCTGGAATGGCAGCTTGCGGATGAGCAGCTCTGTGCTCTTCTGGTAGCGCCTGATTTCTCGCAGGGCGACGGTGCCCGGCCTGTAGCGGTGGGGCTTCTTGACGCCTCCGGTGGCGGGCGCGCTCTTCCTCGCCGCCTTGGTGGCGAGCTGTTTGCGCGGCGCCTTTCCGCCGGTGGACTTGCGGGCCGTTTGCTTTGTGCGGGCCATGGCGGTAGCGGTAGCGGTAGCGGAGCGGCGTGCGTGGAGGTTAGGTGCGGCGCGGCGTCCGGTGCTGCCTTGACAACGGGCCCGCGCGCCTCCGTGCTGCGCTTATATGCCCTCGGTTGCGCGTGGTGGGGGGAGGGCGGGCCAGAGTCTATATAGGGGGGCGGCGGGCGCGCTGGGCGCAGACCGTAGCCGACTCGCCAGCCGCTGCAGCTGCTGTTTGTGCACGTTTTGCTTTGCCCGAGGAAGGAAGGATGACAGGCCGCGGCAAGGGAGGAAAGGGGCTCGGCAAGGGTGGCGCCAAGCGGCACCGCAAGGTGTTGCGCGACAACATCCAGGGCATCACGAAGCCCGCCATCCGCCGCCTGGCTCGCAGGGGCGGCGTGAAGCGCATCTCTGGTCTGATCTACGAGGAGACCCGCGGGGTGCTGAAGGTGTTCCTGGAGAACGTGATCCGCGACGCGGTGACGTACACTGAGCACGCCAAGCGCAAGACTGTGACGGCCATGGACGTGGTGTACGCCCTGAAGAGGCAGGGGCGCACCCTGTACGGTTTCGGCGGTTAGGCTGCGTCGCAGCGGGCGCTGGCCTTCCCGCGGCCGTGCTTGTGGGTGGGAGAGACTAGAAAACGGCCCTTTTCAGGGCCACCACACTGTTCGGAAGTTGAAAAGTGCGAAAGAGTCTGTGTTGTTGCTGCGTGTGTGCGCGCTGTGTTGTTTGTTTGTTTGTTTCTTTCTTTCCGTTTGAGCGACGTGATGTGACTGGGAGGGGAGAAGGAAAGGAAACGTGTCATGTGGCTGGCTGTGTGTGGAGCTGCTTCGTGGTTATTGTGTGTCTTTGTATCGATCGCGACGGAGATGGCGGGCGGGCTGTGTGTTGTTGTGCGAGAGGCGGTGATTATTTGCTTGCGTGGTTTGTCTCTGTGTGTTTGTTTGCGGCGGCGTTGGGGTTTCCGAGGCAAGGCGTGTGGGCATAGGCGGCCGGATCAGCTGTTTCGTTCGTGTCGACGGCCGTTGCGCGCGGGAGTGGAGGGCGGTGTGTCGACACGCCTCCCTTTAACAATGGTCATTATTGCTGCCGTTGTCGGTTTGGAAGGCGACTGCGACGGTGCAAAATGTGTGCGTGTGTGTGTGTGTTGGGCCACACGGGCTGTGTGGACGACAAGATGGCGGACGTGCGCCGGCGGCGGCTGTGCTGTGACAGTGCAAAGTTAAAACAAAACAAGGTGCGGCGAGGACGACTGAAATTTTGCTTTGGACGTAGGTTTGTGTGGTGGCCCTGAAAAGGGCCGATTGTTGTGGGCCGAGCCGGCAAAGCGCGTTGCGTGCAGGGGAGCACGCGGCGCTGCGATTGCCTGGCCTCCTTTAGGCCTTCTTCTCGGTCTTCTTTGGCAGCAGGACGGCCTGGATGTTGGGCAGGACACCACCCTGTGCGATGGTGACGCCCGACAGGAGCTTGTTGAGCTCCTCGTCGTTGCGGATGGCAAGCTGCAGGTGGCGCGGGATGATGCGCGTCTTCTTGTTGTCGCGGGCCGCGTTTCCGGCCAGCTCGAGCACCTCAGCCGCGAGGTACTCCATGACGGCGGCGAGGTAGACGGGCGCCCCGGCGCCGACGCGCTCTGCGTAGTTTCCCTTGCGCAGGAGGCGGTGGATTCTGCCGACCGGGAACTGGAGCCCAGCCCTGCTTGAGCGGGACTTTGACTTGCCCTTGACTTTGCCTCCCTTTCCGCGTCCGGACATGGCGATGGGCTAGCGACGGTGCACACGAAACGGAAACGAAAACGACCGGTGCGAGCGGCAGCGAGTCGAGCAGCGGAGTGCGTGCCGGCGCAGCCGGGGTGGGGGTGCTTTATGGGCTCGGGTGCGGCGGCCGGTTGCGCGCGCGCCCCATTGGTCGGCGGCCGCAACAGGGCGAGCTGGTAAAGGTGCGGCGGCGGCTGGCGGCGGGTGCCACTGTGTGGGGAGACGCTGACTAGAGCGGAGCGCTTGCTACTGGTGTTGCTGCTGCCGTACGTTGGTTGGAGATGCCGCCCAAGACTAGCGGGAAGGCCGCCAAGAAGGCTGGCAAGGCGCAGAAGAACATTTCGAAGGGCGACAAGAAGAAGAAGCGCAAGAGGAAGGAGAGCTATGCCATCTACATCTACAAGGTGCTGAAGCAGGTGCACCCTGACACGGGCATCTCGTCGAAGGCGATGAGCATCATGAACAGCTTCGTGAACGACATTTTCGAGCGCATTGCGGCCGAGGCTTCTCGCCTGGCGCACTACAACAAGCGCTCGACCATCACGTCCCGCGAGATCCAGACCGCTGTGCGGCTGTTGCTGCCTGGCGAGCTGGCCAAGCACGCCGTGAGCGAGGGCACGAAGGCGGTGACCAAGTACACGAGCTCCAAGTAAGGAGGTGGCTCTGGAATGGAAGGAAGGATGGAGAAGGCTCCTCCGTTGCGAGAGCGGCGAAACGGCCCTTTTCAGGGCCACCAACTTGCCTTTTGCGGGAAGGGCGGAATTGTTGTTGTTGTTGTTGTTTGTGTGGACGGCTGTGATGTATGTGTGCATTTTGATTGTGGGTGGGGGGGCGCGTCAAAGCGTGTTGCGCGGGGTACGGCCACGAGGTTGGTCGCCGTGGCGTGGAATGGTGGCACGCCTCGTTGGCGTGGTTTTTGACCCATTGGTGTTGTTGGGGTGTGTGTGTGTTTGTGTGTTACCCGTCTGCGAGGGGGGACAGTGCGATCGGCGACTTTTGTGTCACCGTAACGACGGCCGTTTGCGGGTTTGTTTTTTTGCACATCATACATGGCGAGGGTGAAATGTGAAATGTTTTTGTTTGGTTTGTTTTTGCCGCCCACTATTCCCTTTGCTGTACGCCGAGTTTGACAATGGTGCGACGTAACTGCAGCGTGGAGGTGTGTGAGTGACGTTGAAATGAACGTGCCATTAAGACGCATTGTTGTTGTATTGTACTGTACGTGTACGGCGACACGCACGATGATGTACCATTCGACTCTGATGTTTGATAGCCGTGTCTGACTGATTGCGTACGACGCACGCACACCGATGTCGTCATTCAAGATGCACGCTAGACGGCGGCGGCGGCGGCGGCGCCGGTCGTTTGTTTGGCGAATGTCTGTACACGTGTTTGTCTGTGTCCATCCGGTATGTATTTGTTTGTTTGTTTGAAAGTGTTTTGTGTGTCGGTGACGTGGTCCGATCCGTCGCCCCCTGAGTAACTGTCGATCGGCGCGATAGACCGGCGTCACGCAACTGAACCGAAGTCTTGGGCACACCCGTCATACTGTTGTACACCGTCGCGCTGAGAACGGTAACGAAAGGTTGACTCTGATCGGTCGAATGTCTGGGCAGAACGTGAGGAATGAGGCAAGAGTGCAAGGAGGGGGGGGCAAAAGAGAGAGGAAGGGAAAAAGGGGAGAAACGCATTCGTAGAGCAACGGAACGTTCCCGTGTCGGAGGCGTATTGGAGCCGCACTGAAATGCGTTTAACGGCGGCGCGGCTGCAAGTGTCTGCCGTGGTGAACGTTACCTTTGACGGCTGCATTGGGCTTTGCCTTTGCTTTCGCTTTCGCTTTCGCTTTCCCGGATGTACGTAACGTTTGTTGATATGGTTCTGAGGAAGAGTGTATGACAGTGCCGTGCCGTCCATGTTCGTGTGCCCTCCCATTGTGTGTATGCTATTGTCTGTGTACTTGAATGATGTATGTAGGTGTTAGTGGACATGTTTTACCAGTGGGGGGAAATGGATCGTCGATAGTTGCCGTCACTCTGTCACGGTCGAGATGACGCACCCTCCGTACAGAAAGGTGTCGAGAAAGTGAGTGTGTGTGTGTGTGTGTGTGTGTGTGTGTGCGTGCGTGCGTCCGTGAATTGGCAGTGTTTGGAGGTGGGCGTGCCCTGCATGTGGCCCGGAAAAGGCTGTTCGTTAGGCGGTAGTGTTGTGTGGACAGGGGAGGGGCATGCGTAACGCTGCTGGCATGGCATTTCGGGAGATGGGAGGGGGCAAACGAGGAAACGAGGAGCGGCGGCCAAAGACGGGACGGGGAGGGGCGCGGTGTGGGTGGCTTGCGCCTGTGCTCGGCGTTGTGGTTTGTGCAAAAGAGGAGGAGAAAAACAATGTGAGTTGCCAGGGAGGGGAGCGGTGTTGTGTTGTGGTTGTCGTGGTGTAGCCGCAGACGCGGCTGTCAGTGAACGTGGCGAGACGGACGGATGCGCGGAGGGGCGGGGGCGGGGGCGGCGCATTTCGCCGGTGCCGTGCCGTGCCGTGCCGTGCCTGAAAGCCGCGTGGTCGCTGTGTTGTTGGTGGCGTGGGGGCGAGGAGAGTACCGTACGGGTGTGCTTGTGCGCCGGAAATGGCACACTGCGCCCGCCCGTCTTGGAGGCTGATGGCTGTGGTGTGGAAATGGGGCGCGGTGATGTTGAAGCACAGAAAAGAAACCAAGAAAACGGAAGGCGTGATGCGGCGGTGGTGGTGAGAGCGGGAAAAACAAAACAAAAGAAAAAAAACAACAAAAAAAAAGAAGGAAAAACAACAAGAAACAAAAAAGAAAACAAAAAGTCTATCAATATTAAAATGTAAATGGAAATGGAAATGGACCCAGGTATAACCTCCCTGCACAAATAGCAGAGAGTCCGATGATAATAAAAATGTGCCAGAATGTTAACGTCCCTACAAAACAAACCCAACGATAATATTAATGAAAGAGTGAACCGTATGTAACATTGCAACAGACATAATGAAACCTGATAAATTGTATAAGGGCAGCAGCCGTTGACCTTTGGCCCTGTATTCAGAATAAAAAGAGCCAAAGATCGTTACCCCAATGAAAAAGACACTGAAACACGTATGTAACATAGTAGCGATGGCGAGACATTGTAGCATCTGTGACCAGAGAGTTTGCGCTGGACTGCGCGAGTGTTGCGAGCGGTTCTCAGTCAGTCAGTCAGTCTGTGTAGTTGAGGGCTGTACTCTGTCAGTAGTCGTCGCGTGCAGTACGCTAATAGTCGTCATGCAGAGCGGTCGGTCAGTAGTAGCAGCCGAGTGCGGTTGTGTGATGTAGGCGGTCGGCAACACTGGTCAAGATGGTGAATAAGGTATACTGTTAATTAATATAATCATTAGATAATGAGAAATTGTATTTATTGTAATTATGCTCCAACAAGTTCCCCAATAATAATTTTTATTTCAAAAGCATTTTTCAAACATTTAATCTTTTATTGAACTAAAGAGTTCGTTCCACTTCTTTGAAGAAAAATGTCACTAAAATCACAAAAAAAGAGAATATTATTATTTGCAATGCAGTTCCTCCAAGCGCTGCGCAACAACCAGAGCAGAAATGTGACATCCATTTATTCGGAGGTAAGACTTTAATTCCGATTGTTTTGCACAGGGCCAAAGACCGATATTTCGGTTTAATTGAAGTTTCTTGTCACTGAACGGACTTTTTTAAATGTTGTGTGAAGACTTTATATTTGAGTCAGATTGCGAATTGCACATTGTTGTTGCCATTTTCAATACCTCTCATTGTGGGCGAGGTTACAATTAGCGCAATGTCCATTAGCATCCGTAAATAACATTGTCCATTATTTTAAATATTGCTGGGAGGTTACAACACACACACAAAACAAAAAACAAAAAGAAACAAAAAATTGCATTTATATCCGCTCCTCGATTGTAGATACCCCTTACACAGCTGTGTGCAATGAATGAGTGCTGGCTGGTAATTAATTGCACTCCTTGGAGGGAAATGCCATAGGAAGTAGTCTTTAAAAAGTGAATGTTTTTCGTTAAGAGACAAAAGTTACTTTAGAAAAAAAGTAATAGTGGGGCTTGTGTTGTTGAACAAAATAAGTACAATGAACATACGTTATCAGATTTGCGCAATGCAGCGTCACACCACCTCTTGATTATAACACAATATACTATACATCGTCCCGAACCGTGACCAGAGTCGCGAGACGAGCAGAGCACGCCGCCGACGCCCGCTCAGTACAACCGTCCACCCGCTACTACTGTCGACCGACTACTACCTCTCCCGACTCGCGCTACAATATATATAACAACTGTTCCTGGCGACCCGGTGCGTGCCACTACTGTCGTCTGGCGCGGTCCAAGCGCCGACTAGCAGCGATAAAGAACTCTCTGGTCAGACAGAGATGCTGTCATGCCTCGCCATCGCTCTGGTAATGAATACATACGTGTTGCAGCGTGCGTACCACCGGAACACGCAGTGGCGGAGCCAAAGACTGTGTTGTCGAGGTCGAGTGCGAGTGGGAAGAGAGGCAGCGTCGGCACGGAGATGCAAGCGAGCGCGAGACGCACGGGGGCTGCGGCGTGGCGCGTTTGCGGTCGGCGCCTTTGGTGGCAACGGCCGGGACAAGCAGCGGTGTATGGTGTGGTGCGGGGCGGACAGGGGCGGCGGTGGACGGGGAGGAGGCGGCGCGACGACGGCATGGGGGCGAAAACGGGACGGGGGACGGCGGATGTTGAGAGGCGTCACGCGCGGACAGGACACAGACACAGAGACACACAGAGTGGAAAGGGAGGGTGCGCGGTAGTAGTTGGGAATGTGCGTACCGTGCGGGATGGGAGTGGGCGAGGAACACGGTCGTGGCCCCTGTTTTGGGTGCGTGTGATGACGTCGGTGTGTTGTGGGAAGGGAAGGTGCTGTGGCGGCGGCGCGTAATGGGCGTAGGCCGAAAAGAGAAAGGAACGTGGGCAGTGTGTTGGCAAGCGTCGGTTCGACTGCGACGTTGATGGGCAGGGCAGGGCAAGGTTAATGGTGGTAGGAGTAGGCGTGTGGGCGCAAAAAATCTGCCGCTGCAGGCGGTGCCGTAACCGCCATGGCGGGAAGGAGAGAGGGCCAAAGAAAGAAAGAAAGAAGAAAAAAAAGGAGGGGGGGGGGGGGCGAAAGTGGAGAGGCGGTGGTGTGAGAAGGGCGGGGGCGGAAGGAAGGCAGGAAGGACAAGAGGCGAGGCGACGGCTTGCTTTGTGTATCGGTCGGTCTCTGGCTATGCTTCGTTTTCTGCAGCAGGGTCGGTGCGCGGCGTGGCTCGCGGCAGTGGGAACGCCTGGTGGCTGGACGGCCAGCAATGCGGTTGGATGGGCGGCCACAGCACCGCACCTGTGCCCGAGGAGGAGACGCTGGCGGCGGGCCCTGAGGTGAGGCCGGCTCGGCTGGGGCTGTGGATGTGTAGGTGTGCGCCGCTGCTGCAACAACGAGTAAAACGCGAGAAGAAGGGATGGCGGTAGAGAGGAAAAAAAAAAAAAAGGTCGTGTTGTGTTGATGCGCAGGCAGACGCGTACAGAGGGACGAGCCCGGTCTGCAGCAGGGTGTGGCCGTGCCGAGTGCAGAGCAGCGGCGGCTCGGTTCGGTTCGGCCCGGCCCGGCGGGCCGCGCTGTTGTCGCGGACGTGAGCGCCCCCTGGCGGGTGGCCGGAGGCGGCGCGGCGTGTTGGACGTGTGGCTGGTGGCAGTGCACAATTTGCGAGTGGCTGGCGGTGTGGTGTGGCGGTTGGCGCGTCGGGCGGCGGAGAGGTATGTGTTGCGGGCGCCCTTTGCTGCGCTGCGTCGTTGCGTGTGCCGTACAGGGCGGGCGCTTGTCGACTGTGTGGGCGGTGTGGCGAATTGGCGTGAAACGGCTGCCGAGAGGTGTGTGGTAGCGAGCCGGTCGGTGGTGTCAGTGCGAAGGGGAATGTGCGTGCGTTTGGCGGTTTCGGTGTGCTTTTTGCGGCGTGAGAGTGGGAATTAGTGGGGCCGGCTGTTGTGTTGGTTCCTTGTGTCTTGTGTCGCGTAGCTTGATGGCAACGTGGAAGGACGCCGGTTTCGTTTCGAGCCTTGCGTGTGGTTGTCGACGTTGACTGGTTGGCGTGTGCCGATGCACGTGCATGTGTGGGTCGCGAGTGCGTTTTTGGCTGGCTGTGTGTGTGTGTGTGTGTGTGTTTTGGGGGGGAAGGGGGAGGCGGTGGTGAAAGTGCAGTCGTTGCCACGGGCGTCGTCGGGTGGGGCTGGGGCTGTGCGTCGTGGCGGAAAGGTGGTAGGTTGCGGGAAGCGAGCCCGTCGTTGACGGTGTCGCGTGAGTTGTGAATCGAGTGGGGCGCGGGGCGCGGGACAGGAGCAGCGTGCCGCTGCGTCGTGGTCGTCAGCAGAGGCTGTGCGTGTGCTTGTCCTTTTTGTGGGCGGTTCGTGCGAGGCGTTTTTGTTTTGTGTTGCCCTAGTTGTTAGTTTATTTTGTTTGTGTTTGTTATTTTGAGACGACGACTGGTTGGTGGCGTGCGCGCGAAGTGGCGGTGTGCGCTTCCCGTGTCGTTTGTGTTGTTTGGTTTTTTTGTTTTTGTGTGTTTTTTTTTTTTTTTTTTTTGCACTGGGCCCCGGTGGGTGGGTGCGTGTGTGTCGATTGCCGGCTGGCGAGAGGTGCGCCATCGGCGGGGTGGGTCGCCGGCACAAGTAGAGGCGGCGGCGTTGTTGCTGTTGTTGTGTGGTGTTTGTTTTGTTCGGCTGTGTCGGCGAGCTGTGTTGCGGTGCGTGTGAATGGTGGTGCAAAAGTGCTGGCGTTGGGGCTGCGACTGCGACGGCGGCGAGCCGCGGGCGCGCCATTGATAGTGATGTTGTGAACAGCGGCTGTGTACGGTAGTGGTGTTGTTGTAGCACGACGTGCATCCGGGCCGGCGCGGAAAGCGCAGTTGCGGGCGGTTGCCCTTCGGTGCCAGCCATGTCGCGTGAGCGGCGGGTTGCTCTGGTGTCGACACGTGGTGCTCTGGGTTGTTGTGTGGTGCCCTTTGGCCGGTGGGGGTGGTTCGCGTGTGTCTCGTTCGCGCTCGGTGTCTGGTCGTGGTCGTGGTCGTGCTGCTCCCCCGTCTGTCGGCGGTTTCCGACGTCGTCTGTACGTTTTTGTTCGTTTGCGGCGTGCCTGCCGACGTCGTCCCGTCGCGACCTTTCAACCGAAAGTGTGGCGCCCGAAGGTGAACGAACGTAACCCTGACCTCGGCGCTTTACGCTGAGCCGAGCGAACCGAACCGAACCTAACGTGTGGTGTGGCGAGGTGAGCTCAGCCTGTGAGCCCCTAACGTCTACGTAAGGTAAGCTGTCCGGCTCACGCCTCACGTTTGAACGCTTTTGTAACCTACGTTTGACGCTTCTTAACCTAGCACTGACCCCTTAACCTAACGTGTAACCTAACCTAACCTAACCTAACCTAACCTAACCTAACCTAACCTAACCTAACCTCTGACGCCTGACGTGTTTGAATGCTTAACCTAAGTTTGACGCTTAACCTAACCCAAGTCCCCTTAACCTAACCCACGTCCACCTAACCTAACCTAACGTAGACGTGTAAACGTAATGTGTAACGCGTAACGTGTAAGGTCGGCTGTCGTGTGTGCTTGACGGCAGATTGGGTTGGTCTGTAGATTCGGATTGCGGTTTGCCTCGGTCGAGGGGTTGGGTCGGAAGCGGCGAGGGGCGGCGGCGCCTGTTGCGCAGGCGGCGTCCGTTTGCGGCGGGCAATTGTTGAGAAACGGCTGTGAATGTTGGCGGGCGAGAGGAGGAGGACGGCGCGCGATGTGGCCCGACGGCTGCGGGCCGATCGGGAAACGGCGGGAGGGCGACGGAAGGCGATGGGGCGGCGGAGGCGCGTTTGCACGGCCGTCATCGCCGCACGCCTCGGCTTGTGTGGCTGTGGCGCCGGCCGCGCTGGCCGGGCTGCCGCGGCGACGGTGTGGGAGTTTTGCCGAAGGTTTGGCCATTGTGGCGGGTCGTCGGCTGGGGCTGTGGGGGCGGCATTTGGGCGGGGGCGGCGATTCTCGGCGGGCCGACCCAGGCTGTAGCGCGCGGTAGCTGCAGTTTGGCCGTGGTTTGCGGCGCTGCCGTGGCGACTGGTTGGCGACTGTGGTGTGGCTGTGTGTAGCCCCATCCTCGGTGGTTTGAAAGGCGCGGGCGGTTGTGGCGCAGGTTTGGGGCTGCTCCGCACAGGCTGTCGGACGTTGGGCGGTAGCAAGCGCGGGAGGCGCGGCGCGGCGGCGCGCAGAGTGGCGGCCGCTCTCTCGGCCGTCCGCGCCCGCCCGCGACACTGGCTGGGCCTTGTGATTCTCTGCTCTTGTGCTTGCGTGCCTGCCGTCCCGCTCGCTCTCGCTGTGTGTTACGCGCGTCGTCGAAATGGCAGATCAGGCGGCTACGAACGAGACTGCTGCGGCACCCGCCGCCACCGGCACTACGAAGAAGGCCAAGTCTGCGTCGTCTGCGAAGAAGCCGCGCGCCAAGCCTGCGCACCCGCGCACCTCTGAGATGGTGACGGCCGCCATCAAGAGTCTGAAGGAGCGCGGCGGGTCGTCGCTGCAGGCGATCAAGAAGTACATAGCCGCGCACTACAAGCTGGACGCGGAGAAGCTGGCGCCGTTTATCAAGAAGTACCTCAAGTCGGCCGTCGTGGCGGGCGAGCTGGTGCAGACGAAGGGGAAGGGCGCGTCCGGCTCGTTCAAGCTTGCCGGCGCCGGCGGCGGGGGGGCGGCCGAGGGCGGCAAGGCTCGTGCTGGCGGTGCCAAGAAGAAGCGCGCCGCTCCGGCCAGCAAGGAGAAGAAGGGCGCCCGTGCGGCCGGCGCAAAGAAGGCTGGTGGCGTGAAGGCGGCGACCGGTCGGAAGGCGGGCGCCGCCAAGAAGGCGTCTGCGGCGTCGGCCGCTCCCGCGGGTGCGAAGAAGGCGGCTGCGGCCAAGCCGGCCAAGGCCAAGTCGCCGTCGAAGGCGAAGAAGGCCGCCAAGGTTCCGACGAAGAAGCCGAAGGCGCCGCGCCCGAAGAAGGCGACGACGCCGTCTAAGGCGAAGGCTTCGCCCAAGAAGAAGAAGTAGAGTAGAGGAGAAAGAGATGGGAAAGGAAGGGTTTGGCGCTTGACTCCGTCGTCCCCACCCCCCGTCGTCGTCTAGTGGCGCGCAAGAGACGCGCGGCCCAAAACGGCCCTTCTCAGGGCCATCAAAGCACGTCGGGGAAGGTTTTGATTGTCGTGTTGCGTTTGGTGTGGGTGTCTGTCTGGCGTTTCTGTATGCCCGTGGGGATGCTGTTTGCGTGCCGTGGTGGTTGGATTGCGGGGGTCGGTGGCGGGTGTGGGCGGCGGTAGCGGTAAGCGGTGTTGTTGTTGTTGTTGTTGTCGTGGTTGATTGTCGCCGTGTTTGTTTTGTGGCGGCGGCCGACGGTTGGTTTTCTGTCACGTTGTTTTGTTTGAATACGTTGGTTGGCTTGCCTGCGTTCGTTCTTCTCGGATGTCTGTCTTGTCGAGTCGTGTCTGGTCTTTGTTTTGTTCCTTTGTGTGTGTGTGTGTTATGTTTTGCAACGGGGGGGCACGTTGAGATGCGGAAGGAGTCGGCGGGGATTTCGGTGGCGTGTAGAGCGAGCGAGCGCGCCTGCCTGGCCGTTGGCCGTCGGAGTGGAGTGCGGGTTTTTTTTGTTTTCGAAACGAAAGCGGCGGCCGGCCAGCCACCCGTGCGGTGTGACGTCGGCCGTTGGGTATTGTGCGCTTTGAGCGCCGGGGAGGGATGATGTGTGATTGTTGCGCGCTGCTAGCAGGCAGGCAGAGTGAGCGGGTGTGGCGGACGGACGGGAAGTGGTGGTTTTTGTTTTTGGGTTGCGGGGCGAGAGGCAGGCGACCGACAAAGTTTGCTCGCGACGGAGAGATGTTAGTGGCCCTGAAAAGGGCCGTTTTTGTTTGTGCGGTGCGGTGCCGCGGCGCGGTTTAGGCGCGCTCGCCGCGGATGCGGCGCGCGAGCTGGATGTCCTTGGGCATGATGGTGACGCGCTTGGCGTGGATTGCGCACAGGTTGGTGTCTTCGAAGAGGCCGACGAGGTAGGCCTCGCTGGCCTCCTGCAGGGCCATGACTGCGGAGCTCTGGAAGCGCAGGTCGGTCTTGAAGTCCTGGGCGATCTCGCGCACTAGGCGCTGGAATGGCAGCTTGCGGATGAGCAGCTCTGTGCTCTTCTGGTAGCGCCTGATTTCTCGCAGGGCGACGGTGCCCGGCCTGTAGCGGTGGGGCTTCTTGACGCCTCCGGTGGCGGGCGCGCTCTTCCTCGCCGCCTTGGTGGCGAGCTGTTTGCGCGGCGCCTTTCCGCCGGTGGACTTGCGGGCCGTTTGCTTTGTGCGGGCCATGGCGGTAGCGGTAGCGGTAGCGGAGCGGCGTGCGTGGAGGTTAGGTGCGGCGCGGCGTCCGGTGCTGCCTTGACAACGGGCCCGCGCGCCTCCGTGCTGCGCTTATATGCCCTCGGTTGCGCGTGGTGGGGGGAGGGCGGGCCAGAGTCTATATAGGGGGGCGGCGGGCGCGGGCCCTTTGTACGTCAAGTGCAAAGGCGGGTGGACAGCGCTGTTCGACACCATGACGAATTGCGCTCGGAACGAGGTGGTCTACGAGTCTGTCGATACAGACTCGCTGATCTGCGTTCGAGCCGCAAACGTGGCCGACCACAGGGCGATCAAGGTCGCAGTGGCCGACCACATCGTCGACGCGCCGCCGGCGCGTGAGAAGGCACCTTCCGTAGGAAGGATGAAGACGACTAAGGCACTCCTCAGGGGGTTGCCTTGGTGCTGTGACGAGGCAGCGGTCCGGGAAGGGCTGCTGCGAGCCGGGTTTGGTAATGCAGCCGCAAGGTTGCACAACCGGACCAACAGGAAGAGGGCGCCGCTCTATGCCGTGACCGTGCAAACGGTCGACGGCGGGAGCGACATCTTCGACTTGCGGAAGTTGCTGGGCTTCCCGGTTACGACGGAGGCTCTCCCGACCGCCATGGATCCTCAGCCCCAGTGCTTCAGGTGCCAGGGCGAGGGCCATGTTGCGAAGTACTGCCGCAACGCGGCGCGGTGCGTCAAGTGCTCAGGTGAGCACGACAGCCGCGCCTGCGACCGCGGCAGCAACGCTCTGCCGACTTGTGTCCGGTGTGGCGGCCCGCACGTCGCCAGCTGGCGCGGTTGCGCGGCTTTCTCTAGCCGCAGCCGTGCCGGGGGCGGCGAAGCGGCCGCGGCCGCACCGACGCAGCGGCAGAAGAGAAGACGACGTCGGAAACGGCGTAGGGCGGAGAACAGCCCGGTGCAGCTGAGGGACGGCGCAGCAGCAGATCCACCTGCCAGGGGCGGGGACGGCCGCTCGGAAACGGGCCGCCAGGACGCAGCTCGCCCTCCCGCGAAGAGATGTGACCTCGAGCTCGGCATCGCCGTGAAGGAGGCCACAGCAGCCCTCAAAGCCGTAATGGCGGTGGAGAGGGCTGCCTTCGCAGCCGCCGTGGCTGCAGAGAAGGAAGAGGCCTTGAGGCAACTGCGTGCAGTCTTCGCCCAAGGCCTCAGTGCAGTCGTACCTGCGAACACTCCTGCGACCTCGCAGAAGGACGTTCGCGCGCCTGTCCCAGCGGTTGCCCCAGCAGCACCGCAGGTGAAAGGTGCAAAGAAGAAAACCGCCAGGGCAGTCTTCATCGCGCAAGCGTCGCCGCGCTGCCGCGCCGAACTTTTGTGTTACAGGGAGTAAGCCACTGCGGCCGGCCCAGGAGACAACGAGGGAGCCCAGCCGCGGCACCGGACTGACCCAGCGAACGACCACGCAGTACATAGGTAACGTTGCACGATACCTCACGCTAACCCCCCTCACCTTGCATGCTCTGTCGCAGCTAGCAAACCGCTACTGCTCTTACTTCCCGTCCTACTGTCGCAGAGGTTTTTTTCCCTTGGCGCTGGCCTTGGCACTTTTTTTCCTCTGCTCTTACAACCGCTACCCTTCGATCGCTTTCGACCACTACTATCTCCTGATGGACCATGTTAATGAGTAGCCTTACCCAGACGCATGGATAACATCACAGCCTGCATCCTGTGACGCCTTGATTCAAAACTAACATGCATACGGAGGTGACAGTAGAACTTTTGTGTTGGTCACCACGTTGGTGCGGGCGTGGAGGGGCCCCATCCTTTTTGCTGGGCGCAGACCGTAGCCGACTCGCCAGCCGCTGCAGCTGCTGTTTGTGCACGTTTTGCTTTGCCCGAGGAAGGAAGGATGACAGGCCGCGGCAAGGGAGGAAAGGGGCTCGGCAAGGGTGGCGCCAAGCGGCACCGCAAGGTGTTGCGCGACAACATCCAGGGCATCACGAAGCCCGCCATCCGCCGCCTGGCTCGCAGGGGCGGCGTGAAGCGCATCTCTGGTCTGATCTACGAGGAGACCCGCGGGGTGCTGAAGGTGTTCCTGGAGAACGTGATCCGCGACGCGGTGACGTACACTGAGCACGCCAAGCGCAAGACTGTGACGGCCATGGACGTGGTGTACGCCCTGAAGAGGCAGGGGCGCACCCTGTACGGTTTCGGCGGTTAGGCTGCGTCGCAGCGGGCGCTGGCCTTCCCGCGGCCGTGCTTGTGGGTGGGAGAGACTAGAAAACGGCCCTTTTCAGGGCCACCACACTGTTCGGAAGTTGAAAAGTGCGAAAGAGTCTGTGTTGTTGCTGCGTGTGTGCGCGCTGTGTTGTTTGTTTGTTTGTTTCTTTCTTTCCGTTTGAGCGACGTGATGTGACTGGGAGGGGAGAAGGAAAGGAAACGTGTCATGTGGCTGGCTGTGTGTGGAGCTGCTTCGTTTGTGTGTTTGTTATTGTGTGTCTTTGTATCGATCGCGACGGAGATGGCGGGCGGGCTGTGTGTTGTTGTGCGAGAGGCGGTGATTATTTGCTTGCGTGGTTTGTCTCTGTGTGTTTGTTTGCGGCGGCGTTGGGGTTTCCGAGGCAAGGCGTGTGGGCATAGGCGGCCGGATCAGCTGTTTCGTTCGTGTCGACGGCCGTTGCGCGCGGGAGTGGAGGGCGGTGTGTCGACACGCCTCCCTTTAACAATGGTCATTATTGCTGCCGTTGTCGGTTTGGAAGGCGACTGCGACGGTGCAAAATGTGTGCGTGTGTGTGTGTGTTGGGCCACACGGGCTGTGTGGACGACAAGATGGCGGACGTGCGCCGGCGGCGGCTGTGCTGTGACAGTGCAAAGTTAAAACAAAACAAGGTGCGGCGAGGACGACTGAAATTTTGCTTTGGACGTAGGTTTGTGTGGTGGCCCTGAAAAGGGCCGATTGTTGTGGGCCGAGCCGGCAAAGCGCGTTGCGTGCAGGGGAGCACGCGGCGCTGCGATTGCCTGGCCTCCTTTAGGCCTTCTTCTCGGTCTTCTTTGGCAGCAGGACGGCCTGGATGTTGGGCAGGACACCACCCTGTGCGATGGTGACGCCCGACAGGAGCTTGTTGAGCTCCTCGTCGTTGCGGATGGCAAGCTGCAGGTGGCGCGGGATGATGCGCGTCTTCTTGTTGTCGCGGGCCGCGTTTCCGGCCAGCTCGAGCACCTCAGCCGCGAGGTACTCCATGACGGCGGCGAGGTAGACGGGCGCCCCGGCGCCGACGCGCTCTGCGTAGTTTCCCTTGCGCAGGAGGCGGTGGATTCTGCCGACCGGGAACTGGAGCCCAGCCCTGCTTGAGCGGGACTTTGACTTGCCCTTGACTTTGCCTCCCTTTCCGCGTCCGGACATGGCGATGGGCTAGCGACGGTGCACACGAAACGGAAACGAAAACGACCGGTGCGAGCGGCAGCGAGTCGAGCAGCGGAGTGCGTGCCGGCGCAGCCGGGGTGGGGGTGCTTTATGGGCTCGGGTGCGGCGGCCGGTTGCGCGCGCGCCCCATTGGTCGGCGGCCGCAACAGGGCGAGCTGGTAAAGGTGCGGCGGCGGCTGGCGGCGGGTGCCACTGTGTGGGGAGACGCTGACTAGAGCGGAGCGCTTGCTACTGGTGTTGCTGCTGCCGTACGTTGGTTGGAGATGCCGCCCAAGACTAGCGGGAAGGCCGCCAAGAAGGCTGGCAAGGCGCAGAAGAACATTTCGAAGGGCGACAAGAAGAAGAAGCGCAAGAGGAAGGAGAGCTATGCCATCTACATCTACAAGGTGCTGAAGCAGGTGCACCCTGACACGGGCATCTCGTCGAAGGCGATGAGCATCATGAACAGCTTCGTGAACGACATTTTCGAGCGCATTGCGGCCGAGGCTTCTCGCCTGGCGCACTACAACAAGCGCTCGACCATCACGTCCCGCGAGATCCAGACCGCTGTGCGGCTGTTGCTGCCTGGCGAGCTGGCCAAGCACGCCGTGAGCGAGGGCACGAAGGCGGTGACCAAGTACACGAGCTCCAAGTAAGGAGGTGGCTCTGGAATGGAAGGAAGGATGGAGAAGGCTCCTCCGTTGCGAGAGCGGCGAAACGGCCCTTTTCAGGGCCACCAACTTGCCTTTTGCGGGAAGGGCGGAATTGTTGTTGTTGTTGTTGTTTGTGTGGACGGCTGTGATGTATGTGTGCATTTTGATTGTGGGTGGGGGGGCGCGTCAAAGCGTGTTGCGCGGGGTACGGCCACGAGGTTGGTCGCCGTGGCGTGGAATGGTGGCACGCCTCGTTGGCGTGGTTTTTGACCCATTGGTGTTGTTGGGGTGTGTGTGTGTTTGTGTGTTACCCGTCTGCGAGGGGGGACAGTGCGATCGGCGACTTTTGTGTCACCGTAACGACGGCCGTTTGCGGGTTTGTTTTTTTGCACATCATACATGGCGAGGGTGAAATGTGAAATGTTTTTGTTTGGTTTGTTTTTGCCGCCCACTATTCCCTTTGCTGTACGCCGAGTTTGACAATGGTGCGACGTAACTGCAGCGTGGAGGTGTGTGAGTGACGTTGAAATGAACGTGCCATTAAGACGCATTGTTGTTGTATTGTACTGTACGTGTACGGCGACACGCACGATGATGTACCATTCGACTCTGATGTTTGATAGCCGTGTCTGACTGATTGCGTACGACGCACGCACACCGATGTCGTCATTCAAGATGCACGCTAGACGGCGGCGGCGGCGGCGGCGCCGGTCGTTTGTTTGGCGAATGTCTGTACACGTGTTTGTCTGTGTCCATCCGGTATGTATTTGTTTGTTTGTTTGAAAGTGTTTTGTGTGTCGGTGACGTGGTCCGATCCGTCGCCCCCTGAGTAACTGTCGATCGGCGCGATAGACCGGCGTCACGCAACTGAACCGAAGTCTTGGGCACACCCGTCATACTGTTGTACACCGTCGCGCTGAGAACGGTAACGAAAGGTTGACTCTGATCGGTCGAATGTCTGGGCAGAACGTGAGGAATGAGGCAAGAGTGCAAGGAGGGGGGGGCAAAAGAGAGAGGAAGGGAAAAAGGGGAGAAACGCATTCGTAGAGCAACGGAACGTTCCCGTGTCGGAGGCGTATTGGAGCCGCACTGAAATGCGTTTAACGGCGGCGCGGCTGCAAGTGTCTGCCGTGGTGAACGTTACCTTTGACGGCTGCATTGGGCTTTGCCTTTGCTTTCGCTTTCGCTTTCGCTTTCCCGGATGTACGTAACGTTTGTTGATATGGTTCTGAGGAAGAGTGTATGACAGTGCCGTGCCGTCCATGTTCGTGTGCCCTCCCATTGTGTGTATGCTATTGTCTGTGTACTTGAATGATGTATGTAGGTGTTAGTGGACATGTTTTACCAGTGGGGGGAAATGGATCGTCGATAGTTGCCGTCACTCTGTCACGGTCGAGATGACGCACCCTCCGTACAGAAAGGTGTCGAGAAAGTGAGTGTGTGTGTGTGTGTGTGTGTGTGTGTGTGCGTGCGTGCGTCCGTGAATTGGCAGTGTTTGGAGGTGGGCGTGCCCTGCATGTGGCCCGGAAAAGGCTGTTCGTTAGGCGGTAGTGTTGTGTGGACAGGGGAGGGGCATGCGTAACGCTGCTGGCATGGCATTTCGGGAGATGGGAGGGGGCAAACGAGGAAACGAGGAGCGGCGGCCAAAGACGGGACGGGGAGGGGCGCGGTGTGGGTGGCTTGCGCCTGTGCTCGGCGTTGTGGTTTGTGCAAAAGAGGAGGAGAAAAACAATGTGAGTTGCCAGGGAGGGGAGCGGTGTTGTGTTGTGGTTGTCGTGGTGTAGCCGCAGACGCGGCTGTCAGTGAACGTGGCGAGACGGACGGATGCGCGGAGGGGCGGGGGCGGGGGCGGCGCATTTCGCCGGTGCCGTGCCGTGCCGTGCCGTGCCTGAAAGCCGCGTGGTCGCTGTGTTGTTGGTGGCGTGGGGGCGAGGAGAGTACCGTACGGGTGTGCTTGTGCGCCGGAAATGGCACACTGCGCCCGCCCGTCTTGGAGGCTGATGGCTGTGGTGTGGAAATGGGGCGCGGTGATGTTGAAGCACAGAAAAGAAACCAAGAAAACGGAAGGCGTGATGCGGCGGTGGTGGTGAGAGCGGGAAAAACAAAACAAAAGAAAAAAAACAACAAAAAAAAAGAAGGAAAAACAACAAGAAACAAAAAAGAAAACAAAAAGTCTATCAATATTAAAATGTAAATGGAAATGGAAATGGACCCAGGTATAACCTCCCTGCACAAATAGCAGAGAGTCCGATGATAATAAAAATGTGCCAGAATGTTAACGTCCCTACAAAACAAACCCAACGATAATATTAATGAAAGAGTGAACCGTATGTAACATTGCAACAGACATAATGAAACCTGATAAATTGTATAAGGGCAGCAGCCGTTGACCTTTGGCCCTGTATTCAGAATAAAAAGAGCCAAAGATCGTTACCCCAATGAAAAAGACACTGAAACACGTATGTAACATAGTAGCGATGGCGAGACATTGTAGCATCTGTGACCAGAGAGTTTGCGCTGGACTGCGCGAGTGTTGCGAGCGGTTCTCAGTCAGTCAGTCAGTCTGTGTAGTTGAGGGCTGTACTCTGTCAGTAGTCGTCGCGTGCAGTACGCTAATAGTCGTCATGCAGAGCGGTCGGTCAGTAGTAGCAGCCGAGTGCGGTTGTGTGATGTAGGCGGTCGGCAACACTGGTCAAGATGGTGAATAAGGTATACTGTTAATTAATATAATCATTAGATAATGAGAAATTGTATTTATTGTAATTATGCTCCAACAAGTTCCCCAATAATAATTTTTATTTCAAAAGCATTTTTCAAACATTTAATCTTTTATTGAACTAAAGAGTTCGTTCCACTTCTTTGAAGAAAAATGTCACTAAAATCACAAAAAAAGAGAATATTATTATTTGCAATGCAGTTCCTCCAAGCGCTGCGCAACAACCAGAGCAGAAATGTGACATCCATTTATTCGGAGGTAAGACTTTAATTCCGATTGTTTTGCACAGGGCCAAAGACCGATATTTCGGTTTAATTGAAGTTTCTTGTCACTGAACGGACTTTTTTAAATGTTGTGTGAAGACTTTATATTTGAGTCAGATTGCGAATTGCACATTGTTGTTGCCATTTTCAATACCTCTCATTGTGGGCGAGGTTACAATTAGCGCAATGTCCATTAGCATCCGTAAATAACATTGTCCATTATTTTAAATATTGCTGGGAGGTTACAACACACACACAAAACAAAAAACAAAAAGAAACAAAAAATTGCATTTATATCCGCTCCTCGATTGTAGATACCCCTTACACAGCTGTGTGCAATGAATGAGTGCTGGCTGGTAATTAATTGCACTCCTTGGAGGGAAATGCCATAGGAAGTAGTCTTTAAAAAGTGAATGTTTTTCGTTAAGAGACAAAAGTTACTTTAGAAAAAAAGTAATAGTGGGGCTTGTGTTGTTGAACAAAATAAGTACAATGAACATACGTTATCAGATTTGCGCAATGCAGCGTCACACCACCTCTTGATTATAACACAATATACTATACATCGTCCCGAACCGTGACCAGAGTCGCGAGACGAGCAGAGCACGCCGCCGACGCCCGCTCAGTACAACCGTCCACCCGCTACTACTGTCGACCGACTACTACCTCTCCCGACTCGCGCTACAATATATATAACAACTGTTCCTGGCGACCCGGTGCGTGCCACTACTGTCGTCTGGCGCGGTCCAAGCGCCGACTAGCAGCGATAAAGAACTCTCTGGTCAGACAGAGATGCTGTCATGCCTCGCCATCGCTCTGGTAATGAATACATACGTGTTGCAGCGTGCGTACCACCGGAACACGCAGTGGCGGAGCCAAAGACTGTGTTGTCGAGGTCGAGTGCGAGTGGGAAGAGAGGCAGCGTCGGCACGGAGATGCAAGCGAGCGCGAGACGCACGGGGGCTGCGGCGTGGCGCGTTTGCGGTCGGCGCCTTTGGTGGCAACGGCCGGGACAAGCAGCGGTGTATGGTGTGGTGCGGGGCGGACAGGGGCGGCGGTGGACGGGGAGGAGGCGGCGCGACGACGGCATGGGGGCGAAAACGGGACGGGGGACGGCGGATGTTGAGAGGCGTCACGCGCGGACAGGACACAGACACAGAGACACACAGAGTGGAAAGGGAGGGTGCGCGGTAGTAGTTGGGAATGTGCGTACCGTGCGGGATGGGAGTGGGCGAGGAACACGGTCGTGGCCCCTGTTTTGGGTGCGTGTGATGACGTCGGTGTGTTGTGGGAAGGGAAGGTGCTGTGGCGGCGGCGCGTAATGGGCGTAGGCCGAAAAGAGAAAGGAACGTGGGCAGTGTGTTGGCAAGCGTCGGTTCGACTGCGACGTTGATGGGCAGGGCAGGGCAAGGTTAATGGTGGTAGGAGTAGGCGTGTGGGCGCAAAAAATCTGCCGCTGCAGGCGGTGCCGTAACCGCCATGGCGGGAAGGAGAGAGGGCCAAAGAAAGAAAGAAAGAAGAAAAAAAAGGAGGGGGGGGGGGGCGAAAGTGGAGAGGCGGTGGTGTGAGAAGGGCGGGGGCGGAAGGAAGGCAGGAAGGACAAGAGGCGAGGCGACGGCTTGCTTTGTGTATCGGTCGGTCTCTGGCTATGCTTCGTTTTCTGCAGCAGGGTCGGTGCGCGGCGTGGCTCGCGGCAGTGGGAACGCCTGGTGGCTGGACGGCCAGCAATGCGGTTGGATGGGCGGCCACAGCACCGCACCTGTGCCCGAGGAGGAGACGCTGGCGGCGGGCCCTGAGGTGAGGCCGGCTCGGCTGGGGCTGTGGATGTGTAGGTGTGCGCCGCTGCTGCAACAACGAGTAAAACGCGAGAAGAAGGGATGGCGGTAGAGAGGAAAAAAAAAAAAAAGGTCGTGTTGTGTTGATGCGCAGGCAGACGCGTACAGAGGGACGAGCCCGGTCTGCAGCAGGGTGTGGCCGTGCCGAGTGCAGAGCAGCGGCGGCTCGGTTCGGTTCGGCCCGGCCCGGCGGGCCGCGCTGTTGTCGCGGACGTGAGCGCCCCCTGGCGGGTGGCCGGAGGCGGCGCGGCGTGTTGGACGTGTGGCTGGTGGCAGTGCACAATTTGCGAGTGGCTGGCGGTGTGGTGTGGCGGTTGGCGCGTCGGGCGGCGGAGAGGTATGTGTTGCGGGCGCCCTTTGCTGCGCTGCGTCGTTGCGTGTGCCGTACAGGGCGGGCGCTTGTCGACTGTGTGGGCGGTGTGGCGAATTGGCGTGAAACGGCTGCCGAGAGGTGTGTGGTAGCGAGCCGGTCGGTGGTGTCAGTGCGAAGGGGAATGTGCGTGCGTTTGGCGGTTTCGGTGTGCTTTTTGCGGCGTGAGAGTGGGAATTAGTGGGGCCGGCTGTTGTGTTGGTTCCTTGTGTCTTGTGTCGCGTAGCTTGATGGCAACGTGGAAGGACGCCGGTTTCGTTTCGAGCCTTGCGTGTGGTTGTCGACGTTGACTGGTTGGCGTGTGCCGATGCACGTGCATGTGTGGGTCGCGAGTGCGTTTTTGGCTGGCTGTGTGTGTGTGTGTGTGTGTGTTTTGGGGGGGAAGGGGGAGGCGGTGGTGAAAGTGCAGTCGTTGCCACGGGCGTCGTCGGGTGGGGCTGGGGCTGTGCGTCGTGGCGGAAAGGTGGTAGGTTGCGGGAAGCGAGCCCGTCGTTGACGGTGTCGCGTGAGTTGTGAATCGAGTGGGGCGCGGGGCGCGGGACAGGAGCAGCGTGCCGCTGCGTCGTGGTCGTCAGCAGAGGCTGTGCGTGTGCTTGTCCTTTTTGTGGGCGGTTCGTGCGAGGCGTTTTTGTTTTGTGTTGCCCTAGTTGTTAGTTTATTTTGTTTGTGTTTGTTATTTTGAGACGACGACTGGTTGGTGGCGTGCGCGCGAAGTGGCGGTGTGCGCTTCCCGTGTCGTTTGTGTTGTTTGGTTTTTTTGTTTTTGTGTGTTTTTTTTTTTTTTTTTTTGCACTGGGCCCCGGTGGGTGGGTGCGTGTGTGTCGATTGCCGGCTGGCGAGAGGTGCGCCATCGGCGGGGTGGGTCGCCGGCACAAGTAGAGGCGGCGGCGTTGTTGCTGTTGTTGTGTGGTGTTTGTTTTGTTCGGCTGTGTCGGCGAGCTGTGTTGCGGTGCGTGTGAATGGTGGTGCAAAAGTGCTGGCGTTGGGGCTGCGACTGCGACGGCGGCGAGCCGCGGGCGCGCCATTGATAGTGATGTTGTGAACAGCGGCTGTGTACGGTAGTGGTGTTGTTGTAGCACGACGTGCATCCGGGCCGGCGCGGAAAGCGCAGTTGCGGGCGGTTGCCCTTCGGTGCCAGCCATGTCGCGTGAGCGGCGGGTTGCTCTGGTGTCGACACGTGGTGCTCTGGGTTGTTGTGTGGTGCCCTTTGGCCGGTGGGGGTGGTTCGCGTGTGTCTCGTTCGCGCTCGGTGTCTGGTCGTGGTCGTGGTCGTGCTGCTCCCCCGTCTGTCGGCGGTTTCCGACGTCGTCTGTACGTTTTTGTTCGTTTGCGGCGTGCCTGCCGACGTCGTCCCGTCGCGACCTTTCAACCGAAAGTGTGGCGCCCGAAGGTGAACGAACGTAACCCTGACCTCGGCGCTTTACGCTGAGCCGAGCGAACCGAACCGAACCTAACGTGTGGTGTGGCGAGGTGAGCTCAGCCTGTGAGCCCCTAACGTCTACGTAAGGTAAGCTGTCCGGCTCACGCCTCACGTTTGAACGCTTTTGTAACCTACGTTTGACGCTTCTTAACCTAGCACTGACCCCTTAACCTAACGTGTAACCTAACCTAACCTAACCTAACCTAACCTAACCTAACCTAACCTAACCTCTGACGCCTGACGTGTTTGAATGCTTAACCTAAGTTTGACGCTTAACCTAACCCAAGTCCCCTTAACCTAACCCACGTCCACCTAACCTAACCTAACGTAGACGTGTAAACGTAATGTGTAACGCGTAACGTGTAAGGTCGGCTGTCGTGTGTGCTTGACGGCAGATTGGGTTGGTCTGTAGATTCGGATTGCGGTTTGCCTCGGTCGAGGGGTTGGGTCGGAAGCGGCGAGGGGCGGCGGCGCCTGTTGCGCAGGCGGCGTCCGTTTGCGGCGGGCAATTGTTGAGAAACGGCTGTGAATGTTGGCGGGCGAGAGGAGGAGGACGGCGCGCGATGTGGCCCGACGGCTGCGGGCCGATCGGGAAACGGCGGGAGGGCGACGGAAGGCGATGGGGCGGCGGAGGCGCGTTTGCACGGCCGTCATCGCCGCACGCCTCGGCTTGTGTGGCTGTGGCGCCGGCCGCGCTGGCCGGGCTGCCGCGGCGACGGTGTGGGAGTTTTGCCGAAGGTTTGGCCATTGTGGCGGGTCGTCGGCTGGGGCTGTGGGGGCGGCATTTGGGCGGGGGCGGCGATTCTCGGCGGGCCGACCC
This sequence comes from Schistocerca americana, assembly GCF_021461395.2. NCBI lineage: Eukaryota > Metazoa > Arthropoda > Insecta > Orthoptera > Acrididae > Schistocerca > Schistocerca americana. Next base: position 53,791 of record NW_025726263.1, read on the forward strand.
AGGCTGTAGCGCGCGGTAGCTGCAGTTTGGCCGTGGTTTGCGGCGCTGCCGTGGCGACTGGTTGGCGACTGTGGTGTGGCTGTGTGTAGCCCCATCCTCGGTGGTTTGAAAGGCGCGGGCGGTTGTGGCGCAGGTTTGGGGCTGCTCCGCACAGGCTGTCGGACGTTGGGCGGTAGCAAGCGCGGGAGGCGCGGCGCGGCGGCGCGCAGAGTGGCGGCCGCTCTCTCGGCCGTCCGCGCCCGCCCGCGACACTGGCTGGGCCTTGTGATTCTCTGCAAGGAAGGGTTGGAGTCCCTTAGCGATCGTAGCGTGTGTAGAAGCCTTGTGCGACTCGCCGCTATCGAGAGCTAGAAAACTCTGCGATTCACTTGCTTCTTAGCGAGTACTAAGCAATTTTGTCGTGTTACAGGACCGACATAGAGCAGGCGAGATAGTGCGGACTAGCCGCACTTGTAGGATGAATAGAATAGGGGACGACGAGGAGCCAGGGCCCCACCCGCGGGTGGCAAGCCCGCGTTCCTCTAGGCCAGAACAGACGCACAGGGCTGAGATAGAACTCGCGAGCAGGACCACCCAGGGCGCACGACAGCGACACCCCACCCCACCGGCCCCCACGCCTGAAGACTTATGCACTGCGATGATTCAAGAAAAGCTCGAACAACTCCGCCGCGACCGCGACGCACGAGCAACCGAACTCGCAAAACGGCGGGACCAAGACGGCCCAACCACCAGTGACAACTCATCTTCTGACGACTGCCGAACGAAGACTCAAATTCCGACTGAACAACACCATGCCATGGACCATCATGAAGAATCCAGCGACTCTGACGCACCATTCCAGGAAGTCAGACGCCGCCGGAAAGGCACTAAACGCAGGAAAGCTGAAGAAAACACCCGCATGCAAACAGAATCGCGAGCTGTACCCACCACCAACTACTACGCACCACTACAGAAACAGGACGAACCAACGGCAGACCAACATCAGCTCCAGCCCAACGACACAACTTCTCAGCACACTCCAGCTCCACCGCCGCCGAAACCGAGAATACCACCAGTCACAATAAACTACACTGGAAAATACCTGGAACTAAACGCCCAACTAAAACAGAAGATCAGCGGACCACTAAAGGCGATCTACAAAAATAATCAGATCAAATACCACTTCGAAACGCTGGCAGACCAACGAACTGCACTGGACTACCTTCACTCCATTAACATGCCATACTTCACCCACCAACCAGCTGAAGACAGAGGACTCCAAGTGGTCCTCAAGAATATACCAGAGGAAATTACCGAAGACGAACTCGCCGCCGAACTTCGCCACATGCAATTTACGGTCACGAACGTACACCAATTCAAGAAAAGAGACTTGACCTCCAAGAAATTGATTCCACAGTCGGCTTACTGTGTATCTCTGCCACATGGACAAAAAAGTCGCACCATCTATGACATACAATATCTCTTTCACACTAGAGTAAAGGTGGAAGACTACAAACCGCTAGATGGGCCTGCCCAGTGCAAGAAATGCCTCAAATTCAACCACACTGGCCGGTACTGTCAGATGCCGGTCAGATGTGTACGCTGCGGCGGCCACCACCACGCAAAGGATTGCACCAAGCCAAGAACAGAACCACCCATCTGCGCAAACTGTCGCCAAGAAGGCCACCCTGGGACTTGGCGTGGTTGCCCTGAATTCCAGAAGGCGATACATGCCTACCAACTGCGACCTACACCATCCAAGGAGCCACAACAACCACCACAGCCGTCGTTTGCGGCGACACCGAATGACTTCCCATCTCTCCGAACACCCTGGAAGGCAGCATCGTCATTATTTCAAACACCATCTGAGCAACAACCAACTCGCCAGAAAAACACGGCGCGCCAACGACTGCACGATCTTCGTCAACAACAACAGCAGCAACGATCCATGGACAACACTCTCGGACTGTCCGATATCATCGCCGCGATATCTAACATGGGCCCAATAATCGACTTTCTAAAAACCAAAAACGTCTTCGCCATCATAGCAGACACAGCTCGTAAATTCAACAACGCACCGGATATGTCATCTAAACTACTCACTCTACTGGAAGGAATCATGGCCTTTTTCACAGACTAACATGGACCAAGAGAGGCATCACCATAGAAACCTTACATTCTGCTTCTTCAACGCCAACGGCGTCGCGCCGAAAAAAGTAGAACTCACAGACTTCGTTGAACATCACAAAATTGACGTGCTCCTATTGTCAGAAACGCATCTACGACCAACCCAAACCTTCAACATTCGCAACATGGTGGGATACCGCACTGACCGCCAAAATCGACGAGGTGGAGGTACAGCAATCTATCTACGATCTTCCCTCACTCACTCCCTCGAAACCTTGCCTGACATGACGAGTCTTGAAGCCACAGCAGTCACGATCACCACCACACACGGGAAGCTCACGTTCGTCGCAGCCTACTTGAGCCCTGGCGCGGACTTCACGGACGAAGACTTCATCTCCATTTTCGACAGATACGATAGAGTCCTCCTCTGTGGGGATCTAAATGCAAAACACGTAGCCTGGAACTCGCGGCAGACAAACGCCAAAGGCACCCGTCTCTACGACCTTGAAACTCGACTCCAAGCTTTCACCCAAGGACCTGAAGAACCAACCTACCTGCCTACTATTACACGCCACCAGCCAGACGTCCTAGACGTGGCCATAATCAAAAATGTAAATCCCGACCTGTCACTCAAAACGGTCAATGACTTGACTTCTGACCACCAACCTGTTCTCGGAACACTGTCTGGAGCTCTTCCAATTTTGCCACCGAAAACAAAAGTCTCCACAGATTGGTTATCCTTCGCAAGGTGGCTAAACAACAACGTGCGCCCCACGGAGCCATTAGCAACTCCGGAGCAACTCGATGACGCCATAACTCGTCTGACCTCGAAAATCAAGAAGGCCGCCCACCAGGCCTCCACGAAGTTACTCTTCTCGACTCCATACCGCGAACCACTCCCGCCAGCACTGCAAGATTTGAAATACTTGAAAAATCGAGCCCGTAAAAAATGGCAACAAACTCGCCACCCAGCATATAGACGCGAAATGCACCAGCTATCCAGAGAACTGACGTGGCGTTGCAAGGAATGGCGCGCCGAACTGTGGGAGGACCGAATGGCACAAATTCAACACCTATCGCGTGATGAATGGGCACTCATCCGTAATATCAAGAAACCCAGGACACCAAAAACGGCGCTCACGGATGGCACCAACCTCGTATTTGACAACCTTCAAAAGGCAGAACTCTTTGCGGAAACTTACGAAACGCAATCACGACTAAATTTTGCTGACTTTAACAACGACGACGAAGAGGACGCACGCACTCGGGCAGAGGCACACCACATAAGACAACACCCCAGCGGAGACCGGCCAGAACTGACGTCTCCAGGAGAAATTCGCCGCATACTCAGGAAATTACACTCCACATCTGCCCCCGGACCTGACGGAATTTCGAACGACCATCTGAAGCATCTCCCACGGAAACCACTAGTGCTATTAACGAGAATACTCAACGAATGCCTGCTGAAGGAACATTTCCCACCACAATGGAAACTGGCCAAGATCATACCCATCCCGAAACCGGGTAAGGACCCACTTCAGCCTGCGCACCACCGACCAATCAGTCTCCTTTCCACGATGGGCAAAACGTTCGAACGTGTCATCTTGGCCCGCATCAAGCCGCCCCTCTTGGAAAATGACGTCATTCGACCAGACCAATTTGCCTTTCAACCCAAACTTTCCGCCGAAATCCAGCTGCTCCGGATCTCGGAACACCTCACAAACCAAATTAATCTAAACCACTACACAGCAGCCATTTTCCTGGATGTTCAACAAGCATTTGACAAGGTGTGGCGAGAGAAGCTCATAAGTAAACTCCGGAACACCACCGACATCCCCAACTGTTACATCAAGATTATCGACAGCTTCCTGACCGACCGCCGTTTTTACGTCCAACAGGCCGACCAACACTCAGACACCAAACATCTCTCCGACGGTATACCGCAAGGATCGGTACTCTCTCCCATCCTGTTCACCATCTACGTAAATGACATGCCCAAACTGCCGAACATCGTGCTAGCACAGTTCGCCGATGATACGGCTCTCCTTACCAGCAGCCGTTCATTAGATACAGCCATCACCCGCTTACAACACCAGATCGATATCCTCCTTTTGTGGGCAACTGATAATAAAATCACTATCAACGCACTCAAGACAAAGGCCATACTTTTCACTCGACGGAGACCGATTCTTCACCGCCGCCTCCAGATCAATGACCACGCCATCGAATGGTCCACCACGACGAAATATTTAGGGGTCACCCTGGACCATAAACTCACATTCTCAGCCCACATCAACGACAAAAGCCTCAAAATCATTCGCGCCATCCATGGACTATACCCCTTCTTAGCAAGCACTGACCTAAACGTAGCTACGAAGCTACGCATCTACCGCGCAACAATACTCCCGATGATGCTATATGGCTGCGCTACGTGGGGAATCACATCCACCACCAACATCCGCAAACTACAACGACTACAAAACCGGTGTCTAAGAATCATTCTCAAAGCGCCCAGGTGGTCCCGAATTATATCTTTACATGATGAACTGCAAGTCTCAACAATAGATCAAGTAATCCAACTACACGTCCAGCGTCTCATCAACAAAATAGACGACTTAAGGGTATCAACGAGACAACTCGAAGGAATCGCAACCACCCAACCTGAACCATGGCATAAAGTCAAGGTCCCCAGGGCCCTCACAACACAATGAAAAGTGAAGCAAAGGTATGTAGGGCAAAAAGGACCCCTGTGAGCCCAAAGTCCTACAAAAGATAACAATAAAGATGTACAAACCTACCTCTCACCCTTGGAAGTCCAGCCGCCAAAGGCGGTAGCACTTCGGCAACGACACCACACAGGTAAAAAAAAAAAAAAAAAAAAAAAAAAAAAAAAAAAAAAAAAAAAAAAAAAAAAAAAATGATTCTCTGCTCTTGTGCTTGCGTGCCTGCCGTCCCGCTCGCTCTCGCTGTGTGTTACGCGCGTCGTCGAAATGGCAGATCAGGCGGCTACGAACGAGACTGCTGCGGCACCCGCCGCCACCGGCACTACGAAGAAGGCCAAGTCTGCGTCGTCTGCGAAGAAGCCGCGCGCCAAGCCTGCGCACCCGCGCACCTCTGAGATGGTGACGGCCGCCATCAAGAGTCTGAAGGAGCGCGGCGGGTCGTCGCTGCAGGCGATCAAGAAGTACATAGCCGCGCACTACAAGCTGGACGCGGAGAAGCTGGCGCCGTTTATCAAGAAGTACCTCAAGTCGGCCGTCGTGGCGGGCGAGCTGGTGCAGACGAAGGGGAAGGGCGCGTCCGGCTCGTTCAAGCTTGCCGGCGCCGGCGGCGGGGGGGCGGCCGAGGGCGGCAAGGCTCGTGCTGGCGGTGCCAAGAAGAAGCGCGCCGCTCCGGCCAGCAAGGAGAAGAAGGGCGCCCGTGCGGCCGGCGCAAAGAAGGCTGGTGGCGTGAAGGCGGCGACCGGTCGGAAGGCGGGCGCCGCCAAGAAGGCGTCTGCGGCGTCGGCCGCTCCCGCGGGTGCGAAGAAGGCGGCTGCGGCCAAGCCGGCCAAGGCCAAGTCGCCGTCGAAGGCGAAGAAGGCCGCCAAGGTTCCGACGAAGAAGCCGAAGGCGCCGCGCCCGAAGAAGGCGACGACGCCGTCTAAGGCGAAGGCTTCGCCCAAGAAGAAGAAGTAGAGTAGAGGAGAAAGAGATGGGAAAGGAAGGGTTTGGCGCTTGACTCCGTCGTCCCCACCCCCCGTCGTCGTCTAGTGGCGCGCAAGAGACGCGCGGCCCAAAACGGCCCTTCTCAGGGCCATCAAAGCACGTCGGGGAAGGTTTTGATTGTCGTGTTGCGTTTGGTGTGGGTGTCTGTCTGGCGTTTCTGTATGCCCGTGGGGATGCTGTTTGCGTGCCGTGGTGGTTGGATTGCGGGGGTCGGTGGCGGGTGTGGGCGGCGGTAGCGGTAAGCGGTGTTGTTGTTGTTGTTGTTGTCGTGGTTGATTGTCGCCGTGTTTGTTTTGTGGCGGCGGCCGACGGTTGGTTTTCTGTCACGTTGTTTTGTTTGAATACGTTGGTTGGCTTGCCTGCGTTCGTTCTTCTCGGATGTCTGTCTTGTCGAGTCGTGTCTGGTCTTTGTTTTGTTCCTTTGTGTGTGTGTGTGTTATGTTTTGCAACGGGGGGGCACGTTGAGATGCGGAAGGAGTCGGCGGGGATTTCGGTGGCGTGTAGAGCGAGCGAGCGCGCCTGCCTGGCCGTTGGCCGTCGGAGTGGAGTGCGGGTTTTTTTTGTTTTCGAAACGAAAGCGGCGGCCGGCCAGCCACCCGTGCGGTGTGACGTCGGCCGTTGGGTATTGTGCGCTTTGAGCGCCGGGGAGGGATGATGTGTGATTGTTGCGCGCTGCTAGCAGGCAGGCAGAGTGAGCGGGTGTGGCGGACGGACGGGAAGTGGTGGTTTTTGTTTTTGGGTTGCGGGGCGAGAGGCAGGCGACCGACAAAGTTTGCTCGCGACGGAGAGATGTTAGTGGCCCTGAAAAGGGCCGTTTTTGTTTGTGCGGTGCGGTGCCGCGGCGCGGTTTAGGCGCGCTCGCCGCGGATGCGGCGCGCGAGCTGGATGTCCTTGGGCATGATGGTGACGCGCTTGGCGTGGATTGCGCACAGGTTGGTGTCTTCGAAGAGGCCGACGAGGTAGGCCTCGCTGGCCTCCTGCAGGGCCATGACTGCGGAGCTCTGGAAGCGCAGGTCGGTCTTGAAGTCCTGGGCGATCTCGCGCACTAGGCGCTGGAATGGCAGCTTGCGGATGAGCAGCTCTGTGCTCTTCTGGTAGCGCCTGATTTCTCGCAGGGCGACGGTGCCCGGCCTGTAGCGGTGGGGCTTCTTGACGCCTCCGGTGGCGGGCGCGCTCTTCCTCGCCGCCTTGGTGGCGAGCTGTTTGCGCGGCGCCTTTCCGCCGGTGGACTTGCGGGCCGTTTGCTTTGTGCGGGCCATGGCGGTAGCGGTAGCGGTAGCGGAGCGGCGTGCGTGGAGGTTAGGTGCGGCGCGGCGTCCGGTGCTGCCTTGACAACGGGCCCGCGCGCCTCCGTGCTGCGCTTATATGCCCTCGGTTGCGCGTGGTGGGGGGAGGGCGGGCCAGAGTCTATATAGGGGGGCGGCGGGCGCGCTGGGCGCAGACCGTAGCCGACTCGCCAGCCGCTGCAGCTGCTGTTTGTGCACGTTTTGCTTTGCCCGAGGAAGGAAGGATGACAGGCCGCGGCAAGGGAGGAAAGGGGCTCGGCAAGGGTGGCGCCAAGCGGCACCGCAAGGTGTTGCGCGACAACATCCAGGGCATCACGAAGCCCGCCATCCGCCGCCTGGCTCGCAGGGGCGGCGTGAAGCGCATCTCTGGTCTGATCTACGAGGAGACCCGCGGGGTGCTGGTGATCCGCGACGCGGTGACGTACACTGAGCACGCCAAGCGCAAGACTGTGACGGCCATGGACGTGGTGTACGCCCTGAAGAGGCAGGGGCGCACCCTGTACGGTTTCGGCGGTTAGGCTGCGTCGCAGCGGGCGCTGGCCTTCCCGCGGCCGTGCTTGTGGGTGGGAGAGACTAGAAAACGGCCCTTTTCAGGGCCACCACACTGTTCGGAAGTTGAAAAGTGCGAAAGAGTCTGTGTTGTTGCTGCGTGTGTGCGCGCTGTGTTGTTTGTTTGTTTGTTTCTTTCTTTCCGTTTGAGCGACGTGATGTGACTGGGAGGGGAGAAGGAAAGGAAACGTGTCATGTGGCTGGCTGTGTGTGGAGCTGCTTCGTTTGTGTGTTTGTTATTGTGTGTCTTTGTATCGATCGCGACGGAGATGGCGGGCGGGCTGTGTGTTGTTGTGCGAGAGGCGGTGATTATTTGCTTGCGTGGTTTGTCTCTGTGTGTTTGTTTGCGGCGGCGTTGGGGTTTCCGAGGCAAGGCGTGTGGGCATAGGCGGCCGGATCAGCTGTTTCGTTCGTGTCGACGGCCGTTGCGCGCGGGAGTGGAGGGCGGTGTGTCGACACGCCTCCCTTTAACAATGGTCATTATTGCTGCCGTTGTCGGTTTGGAAGGCGACTGCGACGGTGCAAAATGTGTGCGTGTGTGTGTGTGTTGGGCCACACGGGCTGTGTGGACGACAAGATGGCGGACGTGCGCCGGCGGCGGCTGTGCTGTGACAGTGCAAAGTTAAAACAAAACAAGGTGCGGCGAGGACGACTGAAATTTTGCTTTGGACGTAGGTTTGTGTGGTGGCCCTGAAAAGGGCCGATTGTTGTGGGCCGAGCCGGCAAAGCGCGTTGCGTGCAGGGGAGCACGCGGCGCTGCGATTGCCTGGCCTCCTTTAGGCCTTCTTCTCGGTCTTCTTTGGCAGCAGGACGGCCTGGATGTTGGGCAGGACACCACCCTGTGCGATGGTGACGCCCGACAGGAGCTTGTTGAGCTCCTCGTCGTTGCGGATGGCAAGCTGCAGGTGGCGCGGGATGATGCGCGTCTTCTTGTTGTCGCGGGCCGCGTTTCCGGCCAGCTCGAGCACCTCAGCCGCGAGGTACTCCATGACGGCGGCGAGGTAGACGGGCGCCCCGGCGCCGACGCGCTCTGCGTAGTTTCCCTTGCGCAGGAGGCGGTGGATTCTGCCGACCGGGAACTGGAGCCCAGCCCTGCTTGAGCGGGACTTTGACTTGCCCTTGACTTTGCCTCCCTTTCCGCGTCCGGACATGGCGATGGGCTAGCGACGGTGCACACGAAACGGAAACGAAAACGACCGGTGCGAGCGGCAGCGAGTCGAGCAGCGGAGTGCGTGCCGGCGCAGCCGCCGTTACTGCATTTGAGCTTCCTTACTTTCGAGGAGAGCGTATGTATTGGAGGGTGTTGTCCTTCGGGACATTTCCTCCTCTATGCTGTGTGGGTAGTTTGTCAATGTTGTTTGGTATGTCTTTTGTTGGTGCAGTGTGTTTCGTGTTTCTGTGCTGCCTTTAAGGCTGTTTTAATTTGTAGTCATGGATTTAGGTCGTCTATGTCTGTCCAGTGATGTGTCGTACTGTCCGAGGTTTTTAATAAGTCTATTGTCTGATCTGGCCGAATTCTCATAGAAACTTTCGGCCAGTTCTTTGAATCGCTCGTGGAGCGTTGGAATTCCCGCAGCTTCGTGTAGGTCAGCAGTGGGGAAGCGGAAGGGAAGGTGTAATGCCCTTTTGAGTGCACGGTTTTGCACTGACTGGAGTTTGCGGAGGTGCCAGTGCGCCGCATACCCCCAGACTGGGCAAGCGTACTCCATGATCGGTCGAATTAGTGAACAGTATGTTCTCACTCCTATGTCAGCCGCTAGGGTGCTGTTGGTGTTAAGGATAGGATACAACATTTGCATCCTACCGCTAGCTTTCCGGCGCAAGTCCCCGATGTGAGCCCTCCAGGTGAGCCTGGTGTCGAGTGTGACTCCAAGATACCTGGCGGTACGTCGCCATGGAAGCTCTTGGCCGTTCAGCTTGAGCAATAGCGGCTGACGGGCGGGAGCCCGCTTGCCCAGTTTCCGGGTGATCATGATGGCTTGGGTTTTTGTTTCGTTCAGGGTGATGCGCCACTTTTTAGCCCAGCGGCCGGTCTCGTCCAGCGCTGTTTGCAGTCTTCGCGTAACCCTGTCCCTGTTCGGGTTACGCGTGAAGAACGCTGTGTCGTCGGCATACTGGGCAGTGTGCACCAGCGGTACGGTCGGGAGGTCGGCAGTGTACAGGTTGTACAGTACCGGGCCCAGTACCGACCCCTGGGGCACGCCTGCCCTGATGCGCCGCTTTGTAGAGAGCGACGACTCGATCCTAACGGAGAAAGTCCTTTTGGAGAGATAGCTCGCGAGTAGCTTCACTATCGGACCTGGGAAGCCTTGGGAGTATAGCTTGTAGAGAAGCCCGGTGTGCCAGACAGAGTCAAAGGCAGCGGCTACGTCAAGTAGCACTACCCCGCAGTAACTTTTGCGATTGAAGCTTTCGGTAGCTGCTTCGACGACCCTCATTAGTTGCTGGGGCGCGGAGTGTTCCTGCCGGAAACCGAACTGAAAGTCCGGCAGGATTTGTTGTATGCTGACGTGGTCGAGAATGGGAATAAGTAGCAGGCGTTCGTAAATTTTGCTAAGGGTTGGCAAAAGGCTGATAGGTCGGTGGTTCTGCGGGATAACCGGGTCTTTACCGGGTTTCGCGATCGCGACGACTTCTGCGTGTTTCCAGCACCTTGGAAACTTGCGGGAACGCGTGATCTCATTGAAGATGTTTGCGATGTGAGCTACGGCAGGGGGTGGGAGGTGTTTCACTACTACGTTGTTGAGCTGGTCGTGGCCTGGGGCTCTTTTGTTAGGTAGCGACCTGATTACTCGGTTCACGTCGTCAGGTGTGAAGAGCGGTGTGTTTTCTTCGTCGTCGTCGGCATCGTCCGCCGCAAGGAATGCGGCGAGCTGACGTCGAACGACGGCTTCATGGTCCCTGTCCTGCGCCTCTCCGGGGCGGAACTGTTTTTCAAAGGCATCTGCTAGGGCATTTGCCTTATCTGTGGTGCTAAAGACAAGTCCGCGCTCGCCGTGCAGAGGTGGCAGTCTGGCGCGTCTTTTGGTGATCTGTTTGGTCGCCTGCCAGAGGCTATTGTCGTCCACGCGGAGAGCCGAGAGCCGCGCCGACCATTGCTGGTTGCGGTGCTCAGTGAGTGCGACCTTCAGCTCTCTTTGTAGGCGGTTCAGTAGCCTCCTAGTTACGGGGTTCCTTGTGAGCTTCCATTCTTTGGCGATCCTGTTTTTGTTTCTAATTTGGGCAAGCAGGTGCGGCGGGAGTTGCTTAACAGTGGGAGGGCCGTCCGGTGGCCGTGGAGTGGCCTCCTTGGCTGCTTGCAGGACCGTGCTGGTGAAATCTTTGAGCGCTTGTTCTGCAGAATCTGCAGTTGGAGGCGGGGCCTGGGCAATTGCTGAAGTTACGTCAACTTTGAATTGCTCCCAGTTAGTGCGCTTGTATGAGAAGTGTTGTTGCTGGAGAGGTATCCAGTCTCCTATGTCGACCTCAAGAATCACGGGATTGTGATCGGAAGACATTCGGTTAACCGATTGCGCGGTCACAAATCCCGTTATTCTTTTAGTGAGCGCTATGTCGAGGACGTCCGCCCTCCCCCCGTTTCTGGGGAAGTGGGTGGGCTCCTCTGGACCCCATATGTGAAAGTGGTGGGTGCGCGCGAGTCGTTGCAATTGACGACCAGCTCTGTTTGAGTTTCGCGAGTGCCAGTCTGCATGTTTGGCGTTCAGGTCACCGCCAATGAAGAGTTTTCCTCTGATTTGGCCTAGGGCTGCTATGTCGTCCTCTTCCAGGGTGTAGGAGGGAGGGCGATATGCTGCAACGACGGTGAGGGGCCCTGTGACAGTGGCAATCTCTATTGCCGCTGTTTCTATTTGCCTAGTTGCTGGTGGGTGGACCTGATGATGGGGGATTCCGCGTTTGACGTATGTTGCTACCCCGCCTCCAGCGGTGGGCCGGTCGGTCCTGTAGCAGTTGTAGTTGGGTACCGACACCCTTACACCCGGTTTAAGGTGTGTTTCGGCCACCATACATACGTCTATGTTTTCATCGCGTAGGAACTCGCGGAACTCGTTGTTCTGTCCGACGATACCGTTTGCGTTGAAGACGCACATTTTGAGTCCTTGGATGTGGGGTCGTCTATCCATCACTGAAGGGAGGATTTCTTTGCTGTAGTCGCATTGTTATGCGACCCTTGGAGCACCAAATTAATGGCGGTTAGAATTTGGGCGTTCTGTTGCCTAATTTCGTGGAGCAGTTGCGTTAGGAGGCCTAACGTTTGCTCCACGACTCCTGAGGGCCGTAGGGCATTTGCACTCTCATCAGAAGTGCTGGGCTGAGGGCCTTTTGACGTGCACTCAGCTGCCGCTACTGGCCGCAGACTGGACTTGGGACTATGAGGGGGGGAGGCTTCCCTGGACGTTTCTTCGTTAGCGGGGAGCGGCTGCTGGGCTAATTGTATAGTAGGAGTAGTTTGTTGACTCCTGTCAGTGCCGGCCACACTCGCGTAGCTTGCGCCACCTCGCGGTCTCGATCGAATAGTTGGGCGTGGTTGGCGCGGTTGTGGATTCGCCGGTGCTCTCGGGTTTGTAGGACCGGCGCCACGGTTGGTTTTTGGTGTGGCGTGGGTCTTGGTCCCTTGCGCGCGTAGGCGGTACTCTTTCTGTACACGGCAGCCTTGGTAGAAGGCGCCGTGTCCGGATTCACCGCATAGGGCACACTTACTCTTTGGGTCTCCTCTCTGTAAGGAGCACTCGGAGGTGGGGTGCCCTTCTGCGCATTTCATACAACGCGTTGGCATATCGCAGTGCTTGGCAACGTGCCCTAACCCTTGGCAGTTGTAGCACTGCACGTTGCCACTTTGCCTGCGTAGAGGTTCGACCGTGACCGGCACTGACAGGACGTGTGTGACGTGTTTCTGTCGGTTTTGCGGGGTGTCAGGAAGGTTGACTTGATACAGTGGCCATTTGTTGCCACTGTAGACTTCCTTCATGTGGGTGACGCTGTTGACTTCGAAGCCCTGCCTCTGCAGGTCCTTCTTAATGGCGTCAGTGCCCACTTTCCGGGGTAAGTCCCTTATGACTAACTTCATTAGGCGTTGTCTGGCTGTGGGGAAGGTGTAATGGGGGACTTTATGTTCAGAGAGCAGGGCCTTCACAGCGGTGTAATCGTCCAGCTCTCTGAACATAAGTTTGATTTTGTCCCCTCCGGCGGACTTTGCAGTAAACTGCTTCTCGCCTAAGCAGTTACTGACGAGGGAGTGAAGCTCCTCGTAATTGTTGCTGAATTCAGCGATTATGGGCGGGAGTCTATGCCTTGGTGTCTTGGTGAGTTGTGGCGCATCACCACTCGCGGGTGCCGCTTCGTCCTCGTCTGACAGCGGCAAGAACTTATTGCTGGTGGAAGCAATGCCTCTCGCTTGCTGGCTGACAGGTGGGCGTGCGGTTTTCCTCGCTTTCTGGAAACCATCGCCGTCCGTGCCTGGTGTTTGGGGCTCGGTGGCGTCTGCGGTGGTGGTTTCGCGGGTTTCGTCAATGACGAGGGGGCGGTCTGAGTCGTCTCCGCTCCCTGATGGGGAGGGAGTACGTGCCTTGGTGGTGGGCGGTGGAATTGACGCTGATGCTTTTTTGGTTTGTTTGCGCCTGATGGTGGTTTTATGTTTTCTGGCGCTTTTTACCACGTCCTTAATGCGCTTGGACGGGGCAGATGGGTGTTGCGGCTTCGTTTGGTCAGGAGGAGAGGGTTTAGGAGCGGGAACGGTCTTTTTGGGTAGGGCTGTGGGGTTAGGCTTAGGGAGGATACTGACCGGAAGGTGCTTCCTTTGCGCGGGGGTAAGGTGCTGCGCCAGCTCTTGTGCCTGCCCTGTGGTGATCATCAGGGTGGCCATGGACATCCTACCGCTTGTTGGTGGGAGAGATGAGCTTCTCTTAACCGTGTACTCCCCATTTGCATGTCGAACGCAGGTAAGGGAAGCAAAGTCAATGGCTGCCGTGGGACTACCAGTCGCCGCCTTAGTTGCCGACACCGTTAGGTTTCCGGCGGCAGAATCTGGTCCTAACACGTTAGCAGGCGCGGGACACTGGCCAGAGACCAGGCCCTGACCTGTGAATGCCCTAGCGCTCGGGGGAGCAGAGCTATTCTCTGCGGCAGCTGAGGCGCTCGAGCCAACCGGAAAAGCGGCCGGCGGAAACAAAGAGACGGCGTCGTTGCCGCCAGCAGCGGGCTGCTGGGGCCCCAAGGCGCCGCCGGGGTGGGGGTGCTTTATGGGCTCGGGTGCGGCGGCCGGTTGCGCGCGCGCCCCATTGGTCGGCGGCCGCAACAGGGCGAGCTGGTAAAGGTGCGGCGGCGGCTGGCGGCGGGTGCCACTGTGTGGGGAGACGCTGACTAGAGCGGAGCGCTTGCTACTGGTGTTGCTGCTGCCGTACGTTGGTTGGAGATGCCGCCCAAGACTAGCGGGAAGGCCGCCAAGAAGGCTGGCAAGGCGCAGAAGAACATTTCGAAGGGCGACAAGAAGAAGAAGCGCAAGAGGAAGGAGAGCTATGCCATCTACATCTACAAGGTGCTGAAGCAGGTGCACCCTGACACGGGCATCTCGTCGAAGGCGATGAGCATCATGAACAGCTTCGTGAACGACATTTTCGAGCGCATTGCGGCCGAGGCTTCTCGCCTGGCGCACTACAACAAGCGCTCGACCATCACGTCCCGCGAGATCCAGACCGCTGTGCGGCTGTTGCTGCCTGGCGAGCTGGCCAAGCACGCCGTGAGCGAGGGCACGAAGGCGGTGACCAAGTACACGAGCTCCAAGTAAGGAGGTGGCTCTGGAATGGAAGGAAGGATGGAGAAGGCTCCTCCGTTGCGAGAGCGGCGAAACGGCCCTTTTCAGGGCCACCAACTTGCCTTTTGCGGGAAGGGCGGAATTGTTGTTGTTGTTGTTGTTTGTGTGGACGGCTGTGATGTATGTGTGCATTTTGATTGTGGGTGGGGGGGCGCGTCAAAGCGTGTTGCGCGGGGTACGGCCACGAGGTTGGTCGCCGTGGCGTGGAATGGTGGCACGCCTCGTTGGCGTGGTTTTTGACCCATTGGTGTTGTTGGGGTGTGTGTGTGTTTGTGTGTTACCCGTCTGCGAGGGGGGACAGTGCGATCGGCGACTTTTGTGTCACCGTAACGACGGCCGTTTGCGGGTTTGTTTTTTTGCACATCATACATGGCGAGGGTGAAATGTGAAATGTTTTTGTTTGGTTTGTTTTTGCCGCCCACTATTCCCTTTGCTGTACGCCGAGTTTGACAATGGTGCGACGTAACTGCAGCGTGGAGGTGTGTGAGTGACGTTGAAATGAACGTGCCATTAAGACGCATTGTTGTTGTATTGTACTGTACGTGTACGGCGACACGCACGATGATGTACCATTCGACTCTGATGTTTGATAGCCGTGTCTGACTGATTGCGTACGACGCACGCACACCGATGTCGTCATTCAAGATGCACGCTAGACGGCGGCGGCGGCGGCGGCGCCGGTCGTTTGTTTGGCGAATGTCTGTACACGTGTTTGTCTGTGTCCATCCGGTATGTATTTGTTTGTTTGTTTGAAAGTGTTTTGTGTGTCGGTGACGTGGTCCGATCCGTCGCCCCCTGAGTAACTGTCGATCGGCGCGATAGACCGGCGTCACGCAACTGAACCGAAGTCTTGGGCACACCCGTCATACTGTTGTACACCGTCGCGCTGAGAACGGTAACGAAAGGTTGACTCTGATCGGTCGAATGTCTGGGCAGAACGTGAGGAATGAGGCAAGAGTGCAAGGAGGGGGGGGCAAAAGAGAGAGGAAGGGAAAAAGGGGAGAAACGCATTCGTAGAGCAACGGAACGTTCCCGTGTCGGAGGCGTATTGGAGCCGCACTGAAATGCGTTTAACGGCGGCGCGGCTGCAAGTGTCTGCCGTGGTGAACGTTACCTTTGACGGCTGCATTGGGCTTTGCCTTTGCTTTCGCTTTCGCTTTCGCTTTCCCGGATGTACGTAACGTTTGTTGATATGGTTCTGAGGAAGAGTGTATGACAGTGCCGTGCCGTCCATGTTCGTGTGCCCTCCCATTGTGTGTATGCTATTGTCTGTGTACTTGAATGATGTATGTAGGTGTTAGTGGACATGTTTTACCAGTGGGGGGAAATGGATCGTCGATAGTTGCCGTCACTCTGTCACGGTCGAGATGACGCACCCTCCGTACAGAAAGGTGTCGAGAAAGTGAGTGTGTGTGTGTGTGTGTGTGTGTGTGTGTGCGTGCGTGCGTCCGTGAATTGGCAGTGTTTGGAGGTGGGCGTGCCCTGCATGTGGCCCGGAAAAGGCTGTTCGTTAGGCGGTAGTGTTGTGTGGACAGGGGAGGGGCATGCGTAACGCTGCTGGCATGGCATTTCGGGAGATGGGAGGGGGCAAACGAGGAAACGAGGAGCGGCGGCCAAAGACGGGACGGGGAGGGGCGCGGTGTGGGTGGCTTGCGCCTGTGCTCGGCGTTGTGGTTTGTGCAAAAGAGGAGGAGAAAAACAATGTGAGTTGCCAGGGAGGGGAGCGGTGTTGTGTTGTGGTTGTCGTGGTGTAGCCGCAGACGCGGCTGTCAGTGAACGTGGCGAGACGGACGGATGCGCGGAGGGGCGGGGGCGGGGGCGGCGCATTTCGCCGGTGCCGTGCCGTGCCGTGCCGTGCCTGAAAGCCGCGTGGTCGCTGTGTTGTTGGTGGCGTGGGGGCGAGGAGAGTACCGTACGGGTGTGCTTGTGCGCCGGAAATGGCACACTGCGCCCGCCCGTCTTGGAGGCTGATGGCTGTGGTGTGGAAATGGGGCGCGGTGATGTTGAAGCACAGAAAAGAAACCAAGAAAACGGAAGGCGTGATGCGGCGGTGGTGGTGAGAGCGGGAAAAACAAAACAAAAGAAAAAAAACAACAAAAAAAAAGAAGGAAAAACAACAAGAAACAAAAAAGAAAACAAAAAGTCTATCAATATTAAAATGTAAATGGAAATGGAAATGGACCCAGGTATAACCTCCCTGCACAAATAGCAGAGAGTCCGATGATAATAAAAATGTGCCAGAATGTTAACGTCCCTACAAAACAAACCCAACGATAATATTAATGAAAGAGTGAACCGTATGTAACATTGCAACAGACATAATGAAACCTGATAAATTGTATAAGGGCAGCAGCCGTTGACCTTTGGCCCTGTATTCAGAATAAAAAGAGCCAAAGATCGTTACCCCAATGAAAAAGACACTGAAACACGTATGTAACATAGTAGCGATGGCGAGACATTGTAGCATCTGTGACCAGAGAGTTTGCGCTGGACTGCGCGAGTGTTGCGAGCGGTTCTCAGTCAGTCAGTCAGTCTGTGTAGTTGAGGGCTGTACTCTGTCAGTAGTCGTCGCGTGCAGTACGCTAATAGTCGTCATGCAGAGCGGTCGGTCAGTAGTAGCAGCCGAGTGCGGTTGTGTGATGTAGGCGGTCGGCAACACTGGTCAAGATGGTGAATAAGGTATACTGTTAATTAATATAATCATTAGATAATGAGAAATTGTATTTATTGTAATTATGCTCCAACAAGTTCCCCAATAATAATTTTTATTTCAAAAGCATTTTTCAAACATTTAATCTTTTATTGAACTAAAGAGTTCGTTCCACTTCTTTGAAGAAAAATGTCACTAAAATCACAAAAAAAGAGAATATTATTATTTGCAATGCAGTTCCTCCAAGCGCTGCGCAACAACCAGAGCAGAAATGTGACATCCATTTATTCGGAGGTAAGACTTTAATTCCGATTGTTTTGCACAGGGCCAAAGACCGATATTTCGGTTTAATTGAAGTTTCTTGTCACTGAACGGACTTTTTTAAATGTTGTGTGAAGACTTTATATTTGAGTCAGATTGCGAATTGCACATTGTTGTTGCCATTTTCAATACCTCTCATTGTGGGCGAGGTTACAATTAGCGCAATGTCCATTAGCATCCGTAAATAACATTGTCCATTATTTTAAATATTGCTGGGAGGTTACAACACACACACAAAACAAAAAACAAAAAGAAACAAAAAATTGCATTTATATCCGCTCCTCGATTGTAGATACCCCTTACACAGCTGTGTGCAATGAATGAGTGCTGGCTGGTAATTAATTGCACTCCTTGGAGGGAAATGCCATAGGAAGTAGTCTTTAAAAAGTGAATGTTTTTCGTTAAGAGACAAAAGTTACTTTAGAAAAAAAGTAATAGTGGGGCTTGTGTTGTTGAACAAAATAAGTACAATGAACATACGTTATCAGATTTGCGCAATGCAGCGTCACACCACCTCTTGATTATAACACAATATACTATACATCGTCCCGAACCGTGACCAGAGTCGCGAGACGAGCAGAGCACGCCGCCGACGCCCGCTCAGTACAACCGTCCACCCGCTACTACTGTCGACCGACTACTACCTCTCCCGACTCGCGCTACAATATATATAACAACTGTTCCTGGCGACCCGGTGCGTGCCACTACTGTCGTCTGGCGCGGTCCAAGCGCCGACTAGCAGCGATAAAGAACTCTCTGGTCAGACAGAGATGCTGTCATGCCTCGCCATCGCTCTGGTAATGAATACATACGTGTTGCAGCGTGCGTACCACCGGAACACGCAGTGGCGGAGCCAAAGACTGTGTTGTCGAGGTCGAGTGCGAGTGGGAAGAGAGGCAGCGTCGGCACGGAGATGCAAGCGAGCGCGAGACGCACGGGGGCTGCGGCGTGGCGCGTTTGCGGTCGGCGCCTTTGGTGGCAACGGCCGGGACAAGCAGCGGTGTATGGTGTGGTGCGGGGCGGACAGGGGCGGCGGTGGACGGGGAGGAGGCGGCGCGACGACGGCATGGGGGCGAAAACGGGACGGGGGACGGCGGATGTTGAGAGGCGTCACGCGCGGACAGGACACAGACACAGAGACACACAGAGTGGAAAGGGAGGGTGCGCGGTAGTAGTTGGGAATGTGCGTACCGTGCGGGATGGGAGTGGGCGAGGAACACGGTCGTGGCCCCTGTTTTGGGTGCGTGTGATGACGTCGGTGTGTTGTGGGAAGGGAAGGTGCTGTGGCGGCGGCGCGTAATGGGCGTAGGCCGAAAAGAGAAAGGAACGTGGGCAGTGTGTTGGCAAGCGTCGGTTCGACTGCGACGTTGATGGGCAGGGCAGGGCAAGGTTAATGGTGGTAGGAGTAGGCGTGTGGGCGCAAAAAATCTGCCGCTGCAGGCGGTGCCGTAACCGCCATGGCGGGAAGGAGAGAGGGCCAAAGAAAGAAAGAAAGAAGAAAAAAAAGGAGGGGGGGGGGGGGCGAAAGTGGAGAGGCGGTGGTGTGAGAAGGGCGGGGGCGGAAGGAAGGCAGGAAGGACAAGAGGCGAGGCGACGGCTTGCTTTGTGTATCGGTCGGTCTCTGGCTATGCTTCGTTTTCTGCAGCAGGGTCGGTGCGCGGCGTGGCTCGCGGCAGTGGGAACGCCTGGTGGCTGGACGGCCAGCAATGCGGTTGGATGGGCGGCCACAGCACCGCACCTGTGCCCGAGGAGGAGACGCTGGCGGCGGGCCCTGAGGTGAGGCCGGCTCGGCTGGGGCTGTGGATGTGTAGGTGTGCGCCGCTGCTGCAACAACGAGTAAAACGCGAGAAGAAGGGATGGCGGTAGAGAGGAAAAAAAAAAAAAAGGTCGTGTTGTGTTGATGCGCAGGCAGACGCGTACAGAGGGACGAGCCCGGTCTGCAGCAGGGTGTGGCCGTGCCGAGTGCAGAGCAGCGGCGGCTCGGTTCGGTTCGGCCCGGCCCGGCGGGCCGCGCTGTTGTCGCGGACGTGAGCGCCCCCTGGCGGGTGGCCGGAGGCGGCGCGGCGTGTTGGACGTGTGGCTGGTGGCAGTGCACAATTTGCGAGTGGCTGGCGGTGTGGTGTGGCGGTTGGCGCGTCGGGCGGCGGAGAGGTATGTGTTGCGGGCGCCCTTTGCTGCGCTGCGTCGTTGCGTGTGCCGTACAGGGCGGGCGCTTGTCGACTGTGTGGGCGGTGTGGCGAATTGGCGTGAAACGGCTGCCGAGAGGTGTGTGGTAGCGAGCCGGTCGGTGGTGTCAGTGCGAAGGGGAATGTGCGTGCGTTTGGCGGTTTCGGTGTGCTTTTTGCGGCGTGAGAGTGGGAATTAGTGGGGCCGGCTGTTGTGTTGGTTCCTTGTGTCTTGTGTCGCGTAGCTTGATGGCAACGTGGAAGGACGCCGGTTTCGTTTCGAGCCTTGCGTGTGGTTGTCGACGTTGACTGGTTGGCGTGTGCCGATGCACGTGCATGTGTGGGTCGCGAGTGCGTTTTTGGCTGGCTGTGTGTGTGTGTGTGTGTGTGTTTTGGGGGGGAAGGGGGAGGCGGTGGTGAAAGTGCAGTCGTTGCCACGGGCGTCGTCGGGTGGGGCTGGGGCTGTGCGTCGTGGCGGAAAGGTGGTAGGTTGCGGGAAGCGAGCCCGTCGTTGACGGTGTCGCGTGAGTTGTGAATCGAGTGGGGCGCGGGGCGCGGGACAGGAGCAGCGTGCCGCTGCGTCGTGGTCGTCAGCAGAGGCTGTGCGTGTGCTTGTCCTTTTTGTGGGCGGTTCGTGCGAGGCGTTTTTGTTTTGTGTTGCCCTAGTTGTTAGTTTATTTTGTTTGTGTTTGTTATTTTGAGACGACGACTGGTTGGTGGCGTGCGCGCGAAGTGGCGGTGTGCGCTTCCCGTGTCGTTTGTGTTGTTTGGTTTTTTTGTTTTTGTGTGTTTTTTTTTTTTTTTTTTTTGCACTGGGCCCCGGTGGGTGGGTGCGTGTGTGTCGATTGCCGGCTGGCGAGAGGTGCGCCATCGGCGGGGTGGGTCGCCGGCACAAGTAGAGGCGGCGGCGTTGTTGCTGTTGTTGTGTGGTGTTTGTTTTGTTCGGCTGTGTCGGCGAGCTGTGTTGCGGTGCGTGTGAATGGTGGTGCAAAAGTGCTGGCGTTGGGGCTGCGACTGCGACGGCGGCGAGCCGCGGGCGCGCCATTGATAGTGATGTTGTGAACAGCGGCTGTGTACGGTAGTGGTGTTGTTGTAGCACGACGTGCATCCGGGCCGGCGCGGAAAGCGCAGTTGCGGGCGGTTGCCCTTCGGTGCCAGCCATGTCGCGTGAGCGGCGGGTTGCTCTGGTGTCGACACGTGGTGCTCTGGGTTGTTGTGTGGTGCCCTTTGGCCGGTGGGGGTGGTTCGCGTGTGTCTCGTTCGCGCTCGGTGTCTGGTCGTGGTCGTGGTCGTGCTGCTCCCCCGTCTGTCGGCGGTTTCCGACGTCGTCTGTACGTTTTTGTTCGTTTGCGGCGTGCCTGCCGACGTCGTCCCGTCGCGACCTTTCAACCGAAAGTGTGGCGCCCGAAGGTGAACGAACGTAACCCTGACCTCGGCGCTTTACGCTGAGCCGAGCGAACCGAACCGAACCTAACGTGTGGTGTGGCGAGGTGAGCTCAGCCTGTGAGCCCCTAACGTCTACGTAAGGTAAGCTGTCCGGCTCACGCCTCACGTTTGAACGCTTTTGTAACCTACGTTTGACGCTTCTTAACCTAGCACTGACCCCTTAACCTAACGTGTAACCTAACCTAACCTAACCTAACCTAACCTAACCTAACCTAACCTAACCTAACCTCTGACGCCTGACGTGTTTGAATGCTTAACCTAAGTTTGACGCTTAACCTAACCCAAGTCCCCTTAACCTAACCCACGTCCACCTAACCTAACCTAACGTAGACGTGTAAACGTAATGTGTAACGCGTAACGTGTAAGGTCGGCTGTCGTGTGTGCTTGACGGCAGATTGGGTTGGTCTGTAGATTCGGATTGCGGTTTGCCTCGGTCGAGGGGTTGGGTCGGAAGCGGCGAGGGGCGGCGGCGCCTGTTGCGCAGGCGGCGTCCGTTTGCGGCGGGCAATTGTTGAGAAACGGCTGTGAATGTTGGCGGGCGAGAGGAGGAGGACGGCGCGCGATGTGGCCCGACGGCTGCGGGCCGATCGGGAAACGGCGGGAGGGCGACGGAAGGCGATGGGGCGGCGGAGGCGCGTTTGCACGGCCGTCATCGCCGCACGCCTCGGCTTGTGTGGCTGTGGCGCCGGCCGCGCTGGCCGGGCTGCCGCGGCGACGGTGTGGGAGTTTTGCCGAAGGTTTGGCCATTGTGGCGGGTCGTCGGCTGGGGCTGTGGGGGCGGCATTTGGGCGGGGGCGGCGATTCTCGGCGGGCCGACCCAGGCTGTAGCGCGCGGTAGCTGCAGTTTGGCCGTGGTTTGCGGCGCTGCCGTGGCGACTGGTTGGCGACTGTGGTGTGGCTGTGTGTAGCCCCATCCTCGGTGGTTTGAAAGGCGCGGGCGGTTGTGGCGCAGGTTTGGGGCTGCTCCGCACAGGCTGTCGGACGTTGGGCGGTAGCAAGCGCGGGAGGCGCGGCGCGGCGGCGCGCAGAGTGGCGGCCGCTCTCTCGGCCGTCCGCGCCCGCCCGCGACACTGGCTGGGCCTTGTGATTCTCTGCTCTTGTGCTTGCGTGCCTGCCGTCCCGCTCGCTCTCGCTGTGTGTTACGCGCGTCGTCGAAATGGCAGATCAGGCGGCTACGAACGAGACTGCTGCGGCACCCGCCGCCACCGGCACTACGAAGAAGGCCAAGTCTGCGTCGTCTGCGAAGAAGCCGCGCGCCAAGCCTGCGCACCCGCGCACCTCTGAGATGGTGACGGCCGCCATCAAGAGTCTGAAGGAGCGCGGCGGGTCGTCGCTGCAGGCGATCAAGAAGTACATAGCCGCGCACTACAAGCTGGACGCGGAGAAGCTGGCGCCGTTTATCAAGAAGTACCTCAAGTCGGCCGTCGTGGCGGGCGAGCTGGTGCAGACGAAGGGGAAGGGCGCGTCCGGCTCGTTCAAGCTTGCCGGCGCCGGCGGCGGGGGGGCGGCCGAGGGCGGCAAGGCTCGTGCTGGCGGTGCCAAGAAGAAGCGCGCCGCTCCGGCCAGCAAGGAGAAGAAGGGCGCCCGTGCGGCCGGCGCAAAGAAGGCTGGTGGCGTGAAGGCGGCGACCGGTCGGAAGGCGGGCGCCGCCAAGAAGGCGTCTGCGGCGTCGGCCGCTCCCGCGGGTGCGAAGAAGGCGGCTGCGGCCAAGCCGGCCAAGGCCAAGTCGCCGTCGAAGGCGAAGAAGGCCGCCAAGGTTCCGACGAAGAAGCCGAAGGCGCCGCGCCCGAAGAAGGCGACGACGCCGTCTAAGGCGAAGGCTTCGCCCAAGAAGAAGAAGTAGAGTAGAGGAGAAAGAGATGGGAAAGGAAGGGTTTGGCGCTTGACTCCGTCGTCCCCACCCCCCGTCGTCGTCTAGTGGCGCGCAAGAGACGCGCGGCCCAAAACGGCCCTTCTCAGGGCCATCAAAGCACGTCGGGGAAGGTTTTGATTGTCGTGTTGCGTTTGGTGTGGGTGTCTGTCTGGCGTTTCTGTATGCCCGTGGGGATGCTGTTTGCGTGCCGTGGTGGTTGGATTGCGGGGGTCGGTGGCGGGTGTGGGCGGCGGTAGCGGTAAGCGGTGTTGTTGTTGTTGTTGTTGTCGTGGTTGATTGTCGCCGTGTTTGTTTTGTGGCGGCGGCCGACGGTTGGTTTTCTGTCACGTTGTTTTGTTTGAATACGTTGGTTGGCTTGCCTGCGTTCGTTCTTCTCGGATGTCTGTCTTGTCGAGTCGTGTCTGGTCTTTGTTTTGTTCCTTTGTGTGTGTGTGTGTTATGTTTTGCAACGGGGGGGCACGTTGAGATGCGGAAGGAGTCGGCGGGGATTTCGGTGGCGTGTAGAGCGAGCGAGCGCGCCTGCCTGGCCGTTGGCCGTCGGAGTGGAGTGCGGGTTTTTTTTGTTTTCGAAACGAAAGCGGCGGCCGGCCAGCCACCCGTGCGGTGTGACGTCGGCCGTTGGGTATTGTGCGCTTTGAGCGCCGGGGAGGGATGATGTGTGATTGTTGCGCGCTGCTAGCAGGCAGGCAGAGTGAGCGGGTGTGGCGGACGGACGGGAAGTGGTGGTTTTTGTTTTTGGGTTGCGGGGCGAGAGGCAGGCGACCGACAAAGTTTGCTCGCGACGGAGAGATGTTAGTGGCCCTGAAAAGGGCCGTTTTTGTTTGTGCGGTGCGGTGCCGCGGCGCGGTTTAGGCGCGCTCGCCGCGGATGCGGCGCGCGAGCTGGATGTCCTTGGGCATGATGGTGACGCGCTTGGCGTGGATTGCGCACAGGTTGGTGTCTTCGAAGAGGCCGACGAGGTAGGCCTCGCTGGCCTCCTGCAGGGCCATGACTGCGGAGCTCTGGAAGCGCAGGTCGGTCTTGAAGTCCTGGGCGATCTCGCGCACTAGGCGCTGGAATGGCAGCTTGCGGATGAGCAGCTCTGTGCTCTTCTGGTAGCGCCTGATTTCTCGCAGGGCGACGGTGCCCGGCCTGTAGCGGTGGGGCTTCTTGACGCCTCCGGTGGCGGGCGCGCTCTTCCTCGCCGCCTTGGTGGCGAGCTGTTTGCGCGGCGCCTTTCCGCCGGTGGACTTGCGGGCCGTTTGCTTTGTGCGGGCCATGGCGGTAGCGGTAGCGGTAGCGGAGCGGCGTGCGTGGAGGTTAGGTGCGGCGCGGCGTCCGGTGCTGCCTTGACAACGGGCCCGCGCGTTTTTTTTTTTTTTTTTTTTTTTTTTTTTTTTTTTTTTTTTGTTTTTTTTTTTTTTTTTTTTTTTTTTTTTTTTTTTTTTTTTTTTTTTGGCACATTTCATTCCCTCCCTGAAGGGGAGGGCGGGCCTTTTTAGAGCTTGCTGTTGCTCTTTTTCGGCCGATGGTGTTCGATACAATTTTTTGCTTTTTAGAGTGTCAATTGCTTGCAATTGTGCCAAACATTGTTATTCCGGTAAGATATAGAGTTTACATTTTTATTTTTGAACAATATTGGGTTTAAATTATTTTGACATTCAAGAGACATTTATGCAGTTATCATGTAAGACATATAGTAGGAACTTAGAAATAAAATTAGAACATAATGAGAACAATTAATTTTGGGAAAAACATATAAATTTAAGGAGAACATATAATTTTAGAAGATCATATAAAAGCATATAATTTTTAAATAAATAATTCTATGTAGGCATATATTTGAGGTGGCGATATGTGAATAAGAGGGAAGTGTATCTGCTCAGATTTTCGTGTTATTGCTTATTTGTGTATGTGGTCGTTGCGTGCGTTGTGTGTGATTGTGTGTGTGTGTGTGTGTGTGTGTGTGTGTGTGTGTGTGTAGGGCCGTTGCCTACCTCCTGGCGTCGAGATGGGGGGGAGTGTGGGTGCCGCTTACGAGTGGGGTCATGGTGGGAGCAAGGTCGGGGAAATGGGCGGTCGTGTTTTGTGCCACTGTACGCGCTGGATGGATGTATTTGTATTTAGGGCGCCTCCTTTCCCGTATTTCAGAGGTCAATAAGTCTTCCATATCTGGTCGTTTCGTCAGTATGTGTCTGCCGTAGTTGGCGCGTAGCTTTGTTAGTCGAGTTTGTAGTGGTTCTATGTTTGTGATGTCATATACGTCGTTGCTCGGGGTCTGGGGGGGGAGTTTGGTGATGCTGCGAAGTAGTCTTCTTTCAGTTCTGTAGAGTCTGTCCGCCTGGCTCTTCGCCAGACCAGCCAGGGGTGCAGCTGCATACTCCATGACCGGCCTGACGAAGGTCTTGTATGTATGCAGGGCCGTCTCCAGGCGGCAGCCATGGAGGCGACCCTGCACCTGTCGTATGAGTCCTTGTCTTTTTCTTGTTCTGTTGAGGAGGTAGTTGATGTGCGTCTGCCAGTTTAGATGCTTGTCTAGGAACACGCCTAAGTATTTCGCGGAGTTAGTAAGCGTCAGTGGCGTGTTCCATAGTGTTAGTTGTAAGTCGCCAGTGTTTTGATTTCTGTTCTTGGTTCGGTGTCTGTGTTGGAAGAATATGGTCTGTGTTTTGGTCGGGTTGGGTCGGATTCGCCACTGCTTCATCCAGGTCTGAAGTTTTTGTAGGTAGTTCGTCGTTTTCCGTTGTATGGTCCTGGTGTTTGGGGCAGTGCACCAATATGCAGTGTCGTCTGCATATAGTGCGACTGTCTCGTCTGTTGTCGTTGTAGTGGGGATGTCTGCTGTGTACAGCGCGTACAGGGTCGGTGACAGGATGCCTCCTTGCGGGACACCTGCCTGTGGCGTGAACGGATCGGAGTGTTGATCCCCAACATGAATTCTGCATACTCTGTTGCTAAGATAGGCTTGTAAGATTTTTATGAATTTGATGGGGATTCCTAGTCGGCTTAGTTTGAGGAGAAGTCCTTGATGCCACAACTTGTCGAATGCACGCTCGATGTCTAGGAATACCGCGAGCGTGCATCGTCCGTCGTTGAATCCCTTAGTAATGCTGTTAGTAAGTTTAAAGAGGGGGTCATTCGTCGAGTGGTTGGGTCTGAAACCTGCCTGGATTGTCGGGGGTAGTCCTTTGTCTTCTGTGAATTTTCTAAGTCTGTTCGCTAATATGCGTTCGTAGGTTTTCCCTATAACGTCGAGCAGAGAGATTGGTCTGTATGAGCGGGGGTCAGTCTTCGGTTTGTCAGGCTTGAGGATCATAATTGTCTTACTCGTCTTCCAGTTGGTCGGTAACGTTTCATAGGTGAGGCAATAATTGAAGATTATGGAGAGAATGGGGATGAGGATGTGGGGGGGGGCTTTCTGTAGGTGCAGTCGTCGGATTTCGTTTTGTCCAGGAGCGGAGTTACGTCCTGTGTGGATGGCTTCGGCTATTTCAGTGTTGGTTATTTCCTTGGTCAGGTTGTGTTCGTTCTCTGTGTCCACTGTTGCTGTGGTGAGTATTCGATTTAGTTGTAGTTCCACTGTACGTCTGTGTACTTCGTCAAAGAGATTGTCATTGGGGAAGGAGTATACCTCCTGCAGTACCTGTTTGAATATGGTGGCCTGTTCACGTTTGTCTGTTGTCGGTTCGTTGTTTGTTATTAAGGTGAGTTCAGTAGTTCTTCGTTGTCCCGTTAGTGTCCTGAATTTTTTCCAGAATTTGCCTCCACTCCTGTAGTCTAGTTGTTTGCAGGTGTCGTCCCACTGTGTTTGTCTATGTGTGGATATTATGTTCCTGACTCTGTTGTTTAGTCTGTTCCAAAGTCGTCTTAGATCTGGGTTGTTCGTACGTCTTATCTCTCTGTGTAGTCGTTTCTTTTGTTGTATTAGCTGTAGGGCCTCTCGGGGGATGGATGGTCTCCAGTTATTTATGATTTTCGTCGGTATTGCTTCGTCGGTGGCTTGTTTAATTGCGTCTTCAAGGCGTCTGGTAACTAACAGTAGGTCGTTGTCGTCAGTGATGCTCACTGGGAAGTTTAATTGGTCTGTGATGACTTCGCAATATCGTTCCCAATTAGCATTTGCATAGTTGCGGATGGTACGTCTAGTGGGAGGGGGGTCTGGAGGGTTGAGTGCCTCTGTGGAGAAGGTGAGTGGTAGGTGGTCGCTCGTTATCGGATTGCCGATCTTTGGGGAGGTGATGGTGTCCGTCAGTGTGGGGCTAAACAGTATGTGGTCGGGGGCAGACTGTCCGTTGTGCCCTATAAAGGTGTAGTCATAGATGGGAAGGCGGTCTATTGGTTGCGTGGCTAGGATGTCGAAGAGTGTGCGTCCGTTTTGGTTATCTGTCCAGTCTCCGAGTTGGGGGTGTCTGGCGTTTAAGTCGGATAGGAGAATGAATTTGTCTAAGGTTTGCAGGTGTTGTAGGAATTGGAGAGGGAGGGGACTGTCGGGGGGGTTGTATAGGCATGCCACTGTGATTGAACGTCTGTTAGTTCCCCTGATTTTAACCACTATCGCCTCTA
Organism: Schistocerca americana; assembly: GCF_021461395.2. NCBI lineage: Eukaryota > Metazoa > Arthropoda > Insecta > Orthoptera > Acrididae > Schistocerca > Schistocerca americana. The sequence goes on from NW_025726263.1 coordinate 81,244, forward strand.
GGTTTTGTAGCGCTGGGGGGAGTGGGATTTCGGTGGCGGGTATTGAGTTTAGGACGTACAGAGCTACGCCTCCCCTTCCGTCAGCCCTATCTTTACGGAAGCAGTTGAATTTGGGTATATTGCAATCCTTTCCCTCTTTCAGCCAGGTTTCAGCCACGCCCGCTACATGTATGTGGTCATTTATAAGTGTATGCATCAGCATAGTTCTTCTGTTTACTACCCCCCTCGCATTTACGAAGAGGAAGTTTGTGTGAGAGAGTGTGGCAGTGTTATCCATGTCTTTGTGTCTTGTCTTGGAAGAGGTGTTGTTCTGTTTTAACTTCTGGTAGGTGGGCGGGGTGTGTGGTGAGTGCAGTCTGGGGTCCTATTTTGAGTATTTTCTGGTGGTCCGTTTAGTGTGTCGTCGTGTGTGCTGAGCAGTCTTGTTTGTGGGTGCCACTGGTCTTTAACGGTGATGTGCAGCCTGCATCCCGTCTGGGTGGCTTTTATTGTTTTTTCCAGGGCTTGAAAAGCGACCTGGTTAATTGCTCTAACGATCTCCTCCTTCCTGTCCTGAAACAGGTTAATCAGGGTACCAGCTAGGACCCTCAGGAAGTCTGCTTTCAGCACCATCTCCTGCTGGATGTCCTCCACTGCGATCTGCGCTGGCTCGTCGATTAATTTGATGGGGGCTTGAAGCTCTGGCTTCGGAGCCTCCTTGGGGCGCAGAGGGCAGCGGTAGGAGAGTGCAGAATGGGGGCCTTCGCAGTTGGCGCATTTTTCAGCACGTTTTGCTTTGCCCGAGGAAGGAAGGATGACAGGCCGCGGCAAGGGAGGAAAGGGGCTCGGCAAGGGTGGCGCCAAGCGGCACCGCAAGGTGTTGCGCGACAACATCCAGGGCATCACGAAGCCCGCCATCCGCCGCCTGGCTCGCAGGGGCGGCGTGAAGCGCATCTCTGGTCTGATCTACGAGGAGACCCGCGGGGTGCTGAAGGTGTTCCTGGAGAACGTGATCCGCGACGCGGTGACGTACACTGAGCACGCCAAGCGCAAGACTGTGACGGCCATGGACGTGGTGTACGCCCTGAAGAGGCAGGGGCGCACCCTGTACGGTTTCGGCGGTTAGGCTGCGTCGCAGCGGGCGCTGGCCTTCCCGCGGCCGTGCTTGTGGGTGGGAGAGACTAGAAAACGGCCCTTTTCAGGGCCACCACACTGTTCGGAAGTTGAAAAGTGCGAAAGAGTCTGTGTTGTTGCTGCGTGTGTGCGCGCTGTGTTGTTTGTTTGTTTGTTTCTTTCTTTCCGTTTGAGCGACGTGATGTGACTGGGAGGGGAGAAGGAAAGGAAACGTGTCATGTGGCTGGCTGTGTGTGGAGCTGCTTCGTTTGTGTGTTTGTTATTGTGTGTCTTTGTATCGATCGCGACGGAGATGGCGGGCGGGCTGTGTGTTGTTGTGCGAGAGGCGGTGATTATTTGCTTGCGTGGTTTGTCTCTGTGTGTTTGTTTGCGGCGGCGTTGGGGTTTCCGAGGCAAGGCGTGTGGGCATAGGCGGCCGGATCAGCTGTTTCGTTCGTGTCGACGGCCGTTGCGCGCGGGAGTGGAGGGCGGTGTGTCGACACGCCTCCCTTTAACAATGGTCATTATTGCTGCCGTTGTCGGTTTGGAAGGCGACTGCGACGGTGCAAAATGTGTGCGTGTGTGTGTGTGTTGGGCCACACGGGCTGTGTGGACGACAAGATGGCGGACGTGCGCCGGCGGCGGCTGTGCTGTGACAGTGCAAAGTTAAAACAAAACAAGGTGCGGCGAGGACGACTGAAATTTTGCTTTGGACGTAGGTTTGTGTGGTGGCCCTGAAAAGGGCCGATTGTTGTGGGCCGAGCCGGCAAAGCGCGTTGCGTGCAGGGGAGCACGCGGCGCTGCGATTGCCTGGCCTCCTTTAGGCCTTCTTCTCGGTCTTCTTTGGCAGCAGGACGGCCTGGATGTTGGGCAGGACACCACCCTGTGCGATGGTGACGCCCGACAGGAGCTTGTTGAGCTCCTCGTCGTTGCGGATGGCAAGCTGCAGGTGGCGCGGGATGATGCGCGTCTTCTTGTTGTCGCGGGCCGCGTTTCCGGCCAGCTCGAGCACCTCAGCCGCGAGGTACTCCATGACGGCGGCGAGGTAGACGGGCGCCCCGGCGCCGACGCGCTCTGCGTAGTTTCCCTTGCGCAGGAGGCGGTGGATTCTGCCGACCGGGAACTGGAGCCCAGCCCTGCTTGAGCGGGACTTTGACTTGCCCTTGACTTTGCCTCCCTTTCCGCGTCCGGACATGGCGATGGGCTAGCGACGGTGCACACGAAACGGAAACGAAAACGACCGGTGCGAGCGGCAGCGAGTCGAGCAGCGGAGTGCGTGCCGGCGCAGCCGGGGTGGGGGTGCTTTATGGGCTCGGGTGCGGCGGCCGGTTGCGCGCGCGCCCCATTGGTCGGCGGCCGCAACAGGGCGAGCTGGTAAAGGTGCGGCGGCGGCTGGCGGCGGGTGCCACTGTGTGGGGAGACGCTGACTAGAGCGGAGCGCTTGCTACTGGTGTTGCTGCTGCCGTACGTTGGTTGGAGATGCCGCCCAAGACTAGCGGGAAGGCCGCCAAGAAGGCTGGCAAGGCGCAGAAGAACATTTCGAAGGGCGACAAGAAGAAGAAGCGCAAGAGGAAGGAGAGCTATGCCATCTACATCTACAAGGTGCTGAAGCAGGTGCACCCTGACACGGGCATCTCGTCGAAGGCGATGAGCATCATGAACAGCTTCGTGAACGACATTTTCGAGCGCATTGCGGCCGAGGCTTCTCGCCTGGCGCACTACAACAAGCGCTCGACCATCACGTCCCGCGAGATCCAGACCGCTGTGCGGCTGTTGCTGCCTGGCGAGCTGGCCAAGCACGCCGTGAGCGAGGGCACGAAGGCGGTGACCAAGTACACGAGCTCCAAGTAAGGAGGTGGCTCTGGAATGGAAGGAAGGATGGAGAAGGCTCCTCCGTTGCGAGAGCGGCGAAACGGCCCTTTTCAGGGCCACCAACTTGCCTTTTGCGGGAAGGGCGGAATTGTTGTTGTTGTTGTTGTTTGTGTGGACGGCTGTGATGTATGTGTGCATTTTGATTGTGGGTGGGGGGGCGCGTCAAAGCGTGTTGCGCGGGGTACGGCCACGAGGTTGGTCGCCGTGGCGTGGAATGGTGGCACGCCTCGTTGGCGTGGTTTTTGACCCATTGGTGTTGTTGGGGTGTGTGTGTGTTTGTGTGTTACCCGTCTGCGAGGGGGGACAGTGCGATCGGCGACTTTTGTGTCACCGTAACGACGGCCGTTTGCGGGTTTGTTTTTTTGCACATCATACATGGCGAGGGTGAAATGTGAAATGTTTTTGTTTGGTTTGTTTTTGCCGCCCACTATTCCCTTTGCTGTACGCCGAGTTTGACAATGGTGCGACGTAACTGCAGCGTGGAGGTGTGTGAGTGACGTTGAAATGAACGTGCCATTAAGACGCATTGTTGTTGTATTGTACTGTACGTGTACGGCGACACGCACGATGATGTACCATTCGACTCTGATGTTTGATAGCCGTGTCTGACTGATTGCGTACGACGCACGCACACCGATGTCGTCATTCAAGATGCACGCTAGACGGCGGCGGCGGCGGCGGCGCCGGTCGTTTGTTTGGCGAATGTCTGTACACGTGTTTGTCTGTGTCCATCCGGTATGTATTTGTTTGTTTGTTTGAAAGTGTTTTGTGTGTCGGTGACGTGGTCCGATCCGTCGCCCCCTGAGTAACTGTCGATCGGCGCGATAGACCGGCGTCACGCAACTGAACCGAAGTCTTGGGCACACCCGTCATACTGTTGTACACCGTCGCGCTGAGAACGGTAACGAAAGGTTGACTCTGATCGGTCGAATGTCTGGGCAGAACGTGAGGAATGAGGCAAGAGTGCAAGGAGGGGGGGGCAAAAGAGAGAGGAAGGGAAAAAGGGGAGAAACGCATTCGTAGAGCAACGGAACGTTCCCGTGTCGGAGGCGTATTGGAGCCGCACTGAAATGCGTTTAACGGCGGCGCGGCTGCAAGTGTCTGCCGTGGTGAACGTTACCTTTGACGGCTGCATTGGGCTTTGCCTTTGCTTTCGCTTTCGCTTTCGCTTTCCCGGATGTACGTAACGTTTGTTGATATGGTTCTGAGGAAGAGTGTATGACAGTGCCGTGCCGTCCATGTTCGTGTGCCCTCCCATTGTGTGTATGCTATTGTCTGTGTACTTGAATGATGTATGTAGGTGTTAGTGGACATGTTTTACCAGTGGGGGGAAATGGATCGTCGATAGTTGCCGTCACTCTGTCACGGTCGAGATGACGCACCCTCCGTACAGAAAGGTGTCGAGAAAGTGAGTGTGTGTGTGTGTGTGTGTGTGTGTGTGTGCGTGCGTGCGTCCGTGAATTGGCAGTGTTTGGAGGTGGGCGTGCCCTGCATGTGGCCCGGAAAAGGCTGTTCGTTAGGCGGTAGTGTTGTGTGGACAGGGGAGGGGCATGCGTAACGCTGCTGGCATGGCATTTCGGGAGATGGGAGGGGGCAAACGAGGAAACGAGGAGCGGCGGCCAAAGACGGGACGGGGAGGGGCGCGGTGTGGGTGGCTTGCGCCTGTGCTCGGCGTTGTGGTTTGTGCAAAAGAGGAGGAGAAAAACAATGTGAGTTGCCAGGGAGGGGAGCGGTGTTGTGTTGTGGTTGTCGTGGTGTAGCCGCAGACGCGGCTGTCAGTGAACGTGGCGAGACGGACGGATGCGCGGAGGGGCGGGGGCGGGGGCGGCGCATTTCGCCGGTGCCGTGCCGTGCCGTGCCGTGCCTGAAAGCCGCGTGGTCGCTGTGTTGTTGGTGGCGTGGGGGCGAGGAGAGTACCGTACGGGTGTGCTTGTGCGCCGGAAATGGCACACTGCGCCCGCCCGTCTTGGAGGCTGATGGCTGTGGTGTGGAAATGGGGCGCGGTGATGTTGAAGCACAGAAAAGAAACCAAGAAAACGGAAGGCGTGATGCGGCGGTGGTGGTGAGAGCGGGAAAAACAAAACAAAAGAAAAAAAACAACAAAAAAAAAGAAGGAAAAACAACAAGAAACAAAAAAGAAAACAAAAAGTCTATCAATATTAAAATGTAAATGTAAATGGAAATGGACCCAGGTATAACCTCCCTGCACAAATAGCAGAGAGTCCGATGATAATAAAAATGTGCCAGAATGTTAACGTCCCTACAAAACAAACCCAACGATAATATTAATGAAAGAGTGAACCGTATGTAACATTGCAACAGACATAATGAAACCTGATAAATTGTATAAGGGCAGCAGCCGTTGACCTTTGGCCCTGTATTCAGAATAAAAAGAGCCAAAGATCGTTACCCCAATGAAAAAGACACTGAAACACGTATGTAACATAGTAGCGATGGCGAGACATTGTAGCATCTGTGACCAGAGAGTTTGCGCTGGACTGCGCGAGTGTTGCGAGCGGTTCTCAGTCAGTCAGTCAGTCTGTGTAGTTGAGGGCTGTACTCTGTCAGTAGTCGTCGCGTGCAGTACGCTAATAGTCGTCATGCAGAGCGGTCGGTCAGTAGTAGCAGCCGAGTGCGGTTGTGTGATGTAGGCGGTCGGCAACACTGGTCAAGATGGTGAATAAGGTATACTGTTAATTAATATAATCATTAGATAATGAGAAATTGTATTTATTGTAATTATGCTCCAACAAGTTCCCCAATAATAATTTTTATTTCAAAAGCATTTTTCAAACATTTAATCTTTTATTGAACTAAAGAGTTCGTTCCACTTCTTTGAAGAAAAATGTCACTAAAATCACAAAAAAAGAGAATATTATTATTTGCAATGCAGTTCCTCCAAGCGCTGCGCAACAACCAGAGCAGAAATGTGACATCCATTTATTCGGAGGTAAGACTTTAATTCCGATTGTTTTGCACAGGGCCAAAGACCGATATTTCGGTTTAATTGAAGTTTCTTGTCACTGAACGGACTTTTTTAAATGTTGTGTGAAGACTTTATATTTGAGTCAGATTGCGAATTGCACATTGTTGTTGCCATTTTCAATACCTCTCATTGTGGGCGAGGTTACAATTAGCGCAATGTCCATTAGCATCCGTAAATAACATTGTCCATTATTTTAAATATTGCTGGGAGGTTACAACACACACACAAAACAAAAAACAAAAAGAAACAAAAAATTGCATTTATATCCGCTCCTCGATTGTAGATACCCCTTACACAGCTGTGTGCAATGAATGAGTGCTGGCTGGTAATTAATTGCACTCCTTGGAGGGAAATGCCATAGGAAGTAGTCTTTAAAAAGTGAATGTTTTTCGTTAAGAGACAAAAGTTACTTTAGAAAAAAAGTAATAGTGGGGCTTGTGTTGTTGAACAAAATAAGTACAATGAACATACGTTATCAGATTTGCGCAATGCAGCGTCACACCACCTCTTGATTATAACACAATATACTATACATCGTCCCGAACCGTGACCAGAGTCGCGAGACGAGCAGAGCACGCCGCCGACGCCCGCTCAGTACAACCGTCCACCCGCTACTACTGTCGACCGACTACTACCTCTCCCGACTCGCGCTACAATATATATAACAACTGTTCCTGGCGACCCGGTGCGTGCCACTACTGTCGTCTGGCGCGGTCCAAGCGCCGACTAGCAGCGATAAAGAACTCTCTGGTCAGACAGAGATGCTGTCATGCCTCGCCATCGCTCTGGTAATGAATACATACGTGTTGCAGCGTGCGTACCACCGGAACACGCAGTGGCGGAGCCAAAGACTGTGTTGTCGAGGTCGAGTGCGAGTGGGAAGAGAGGCAGCGTCGGCACGGAGATGCAAGCGAGCGCGAGACGCACGGGGGCTGCGGCGTGGCGCGTTTGCGGTCGGCGCCTTTGGTGGCAACGGCCGGGACAAGCAGCGGTGTATGGTGTGGTGCGGGGCGGACAGGGGCGGCGGTGGACGGGGAGGAGGCGGCGCGACGACGGCATGGGGGCGAAAACGGGACGGGGGACGGCGGATGTTGAGAGGCGTCACGCGCGGACAGGACACAGACACAGAGACACACAGAGTGGAAAGGGAGGGTGCGCGGTAGTAGTTGGGAATGTGCGTACCGTGCGGGATGGGAGTGGGCGAGGAACACGGTCGTGGCCCCTGTTTTGGGTGCGTGTGATGACGTCGGTGTGTTGTGGGAAGGGAAGGTGCTGTGGCGGCGGCGCGTAATGGGCGTAGGCCGAAAAGAGAAAGGAACGTGGGCAGTGTGTTGGCAAGCGTCGGTTCGACTGCGACGTTGATGGGCAGGGCAGGGCAAGGTTAATGGTGGTAGGAGTAGGCGTGTGGGCGCAAAAAATCTGCCGCTGCAGGCGGTGCCGTAACCGCCATGGCGGGAAGGAGAGAGGGCCAAAGAAAGAAAGAAAGAAGAAAAAAAAGGAGGGGGGGGGGGCGAAAGTGGAGAGGCGGTGGTGTGAGAAGGGCGGGGGCGGAAGGAAGGCAGGAAGGACAAGAGGCGAGGCGACGGCTTGCTTTGTGTATCGGTCGGTCTCTGGCTATGCTTCGTTTTCTGCAGCAGGGTCGGTGCGCGGCGTGGCTCGCGGCAGTGGGAACGCCTGGTGGCTGGACGGCCAGCAATGCGGTTGGATGGGCGGCCACAGCACCGCACCTGTGCCCGAGGAGGAGACGCTGGCGGCGGGCCCTGAGGTGAGGCCGGCTCGGCTGGGGCTGTGGATGTGTAGGTGTGCGCCGCTGCTGCAACAACGAGTAAAACGCGAGAAGAAGGGATGGCGGTAGAGAGGAAAAAAAAAAAAAAGGTCGTGTTGTGTTGATGCGCAGGCAGACGCGTACAGAGGGACGAGCCCGGTCTGCAGCAGGGTGTGGCCGTGCCGAGTGCAGAGCAGCGGCGGCTCGGTTCGGTTCGGCCCGGCCCGGCGGGCCGCGCTGTTGTCGCGGACGTGAGCGCCCCCTGGCGGGTGGCCGGAGGCGGCGCGGCGTGTTGGACGTGTGGCTGGTGGCAGTGCACAATTTGCGAGTGGCTGGCGGTGTGGTGTGGCGGTTGGCGCGTCGGGCGGCGGAGAGGTATGTGTTGCGGGCGCCCTTTGCTGCGCTGCGTCGTTGCGTGTGCCGTACAGGGCGGGCGCTTGTCGACTGTGTGGGCGGTGTGGCGAATTGGCGTGAAACGGCTGCCGAGAGGTGTGTGGTAGCGAGCCGGTCGGTGGTGTCAGTGCGAAGGGGAATGTGCGTGCGTTTGGCGGTTTCGGTGTGCTTTTTGCGGCGTGAGAGTGGGAATTAGTGGGGCCGGCTGTTGTGTTGGTTCCTTGTGTCTTGTGTCGCGTAGCTTGATGGCAACGTGGAAGGACGCCGGTTTCGTTTCGAGCCTTGCGTGTGGTTGTCGACGTTGACTGGTTGGCGTGTGCCGATGCACGTGCATGTGTGGGTCGCGAGTGCGTTTTTGGCTGGCTGTGTGTGTGTGTGTGTGTGTGTTTTGGGGGGGAAGGGGGAGGCGGTGGTGAAAGTGCAGTCGTTGCCACGGGCGTCGTCGGGTGGGGCTGGGGCTGTGCGTCGTGGCGGAAAGGTGGTAGGTTGCGGGAAGCGAGCCCGTCGTTGACGGTGTCGCGTGAGTTGTGAATCGAGTGGGGCGCGGGGCGCGGGACAGGAGCAGCGTGCCGCTGCGTCGTGGTCGTCAGCAGAGGCTGTGCGTGTGCTTGTCCTTTTTGTGGGCGGTTCGTGCGAGGCGTTTTTGTTTTGTGTTGCCCTAGTTGTTAGTTTATTTTGTTTGTGTTTGTTATTTTGAGACGACGACTGGTTGGTGGCGTGCGCGCGAAGTGGCGGTGTGCGCTTCCCGTGTCGTTTGTGTTGTTTGGTTTTTTTGTTTTTGTGTGTTTTTTTTTTTTTTTTTTTGCACTGGGCCCCGGTGGGTGGGTGCGTGTGTGTCGATTGCCGGCTGGCGAGAGGTGCGCCATCGGCGGGGTGGGTCGCCGGCACAAGTAGAGGCGGCGGCGTTGTTGCTGTTGTTGTGTGGTGTTTGTTTTGTTCGGCTGTGTCGGCGAGCTGTGTTGCGGTGCGTGTGAATGGTGGTGCAAAAGTGCTGGCGTTGGGGCTGCGACTGCGACGGCGGCGAGCCGCGGGCGCGCCATTGATAGTGATGTTGTGAACAGCGGCTGTGTACGGTAGTGGTGTTGTTGTAGCACGACGTGCATCCGGGCCGGCGCGGAAAGCGCAGTTGCGGGCGGTTGCCCTTCGGTGCCAGCCATGTCGCGTGAGCGGCGGGTTGCTCTGGTGTCGACACGTGGTGCTCTGGGTTGTTGTGTGGTGCCCTTTGGCCGGTGGGGGTGGTTCGCGTGTGTCTCGTTCGCGCTCGGTGTCTGGTCGTGGTCGTGGTCGTGCTGCTCCCCCGTCTGTCGGCGGTTTCCGACGTCGTCTGTACGTTTTTGTTCGTTTGCGGCGTGCCTGCCGACGTCGTCCCGTCGCGACCTTTCAACCGAAAGTGTGGCGCCCGAAGGTGAACGAACGTAACCCTGACCTCGGCGCTTTACGCTGAGCCGAGCGAACCGAACCGAACCTAACGTGTGGTGTGGCGAGGTGAGCTCAGCCTGTGAGCCCCTAACGTCTACGTAAGGTAAGCTGTCCGGCTCACGCCTCACGTTTGAACGCTTTTGTAACCTACGTTTGACGCTTCTTAACCTAGCACTGACCCCTTAACCTAACGTGTAACCTAACCTAACCTAACCTAACCTAACCTAACCTAACCTAACCTAACCTAACCTCTGACGCCTGACGTGTTTGAATGCTTAACCTAAGTTTGACGCTTAACCTAACCCAAGTCCCCTTAACCTAACCCACGTCCACCTAACCTAACCTAACGTAGACGTGTAAACGTAATGTGTAACGCGTAACGTGTAAGGTCGGCTGTCGTGTGTGCTTGACGGCAGATTGGGTTGGTCTGTAGATTCGGATTGCGGTTTGCCTCGGTCGAGGGGTTGGGTCGGAAGCGGCGAGGGGCGGCGGCGCCTGTTGCGCAGGCGGCGTCCGTTTGCGGCGGGCAATTGTTGAGAAACGGCTGTGAATGTTGGCGGGCGAGAGGAGGAGGACGGCGCGCGATGTGGCCCGACGGCTGCGGGCCGATCGGGAAACGGCGGGAGGGCGACGGAAGGCGATGGGGCGGCGGAGGCGCGTTTGCACGGCCGTCATCGCCGCACGCCTCGGCTTGTGTGGCTGTGGCGCCGGCCGCGCTGGCCGGGCTGCCGCGGCGACGGTGTGGGAGTTTTGCCGAAGGTTTGGCCATTGTGGCGGGTCGTCGGCTGGGGCTGTGGGGGCGGCATTTGGGCGGGGGCGGCGATTCTCGGCGGGCCGACCCAGGCTGTAGCGCGCGGTAGCTGCAGTTTGGCCGTGGTTTGCGGCGCTGCCGTGGCGACTGGTTGGCGACTGTGGTGTGGCTGTGTGTAGCCCCATCCTCGGTGGTTTGAAAGGCGCGGGCGGTTGTGGCGCAGGTTTGGGGCTGCTCCGCACAGGCTGTCGGACGTTGGGCGGTAGCAAGCGCGGGAGGCGCGGCGCGGCGGCGCGCAGAGTGGCGGCCGCTCTCTCGGCCGTCCGCGCCCGCCCGCGACACTGGCTGGGCCTTGTGATTCTCTGCTCTTGTGCTTGCGTGCCTGCCGTCCCGCTCGCTCTCGCTGTGTGTTACGCGCGTCGTCGAAATGGCAGATCAGGCGGCTACGAACGAGACTGCTGCGGCACCCGCCGCCACCGGCACTACGAAGAAGGCCAAGTCTGCGTCGTCTGCGAAGAAGCCGCGCGCCAAGCCTGCGCACCCGCGCACCTCTGAGATGGTGACGGCCGCCATCAAGAGTCTGAAGGAGCGCGGCGGGTCGTCGCTGCAGGCGATCAAGAAGTACATAGCCGCGCACTACAAGCTGGACGCGGAGAAGCTGGCGCCGTTTATCAAGAAGTACCTCAAGTCGGCCGTCGTGGCGGGCGAGCTGGTGCAGACGAAGGGGAAGGGCGCGTCCGGCTCGTTCAAGCTTGCCGGCGCCGGCGGCGGGGGGGCGGCCGAGGGCGGCAAGGCTCGTGCTGGCGGTGCCAAGAAGAAGCGCGCCGCTCCGGCCAGCAAGGAGAAGAAGGGCGCCCGTGCGGCCGGCGCAAAGAAGGCTGGTGGCGTGAAGGCGGCGACCGGTCGGAAGGCGGGCGCCGCCAAGAAGGCGTCTGCGGCGTCGGCCGCTCCCGCGGGTGCGAAGAAGGCGGCTGCGGCCAAGCCGGCCAAGGCCAAGTCGCCGTCGAAGGCGAAGAAGGCCGCCAAGGTTCCGACGAAGAAGCCGAAGGCGCCGCGCCCGAAGAAGGCGACGACGCCGTCTAAGGCGAAGGCTTCGCCCAAGAAGAAGAAGTAGAGTAGAGGAGAAAGAGATGGGAAAGGAAGGGTTTGGCGCTTGACTCCGTCGTCCCCACCCCCCGTCGTCGTCTAGTGGCGCGCAAGAGACGCGCGGCCCAAAACGGCCCTTCTCAGGGCCATCAAAGCACGTCGGGGAAGGTTTTGATTGTCGTGTTGCGTTTGGTGTGGGTGTCTGTCTGGCGTTTCTGTATGCCCGTGGGGATGCTGTTTGCGTGCCGTGGTGGTTGGATTGCGGGGGTCGGTGGCGGGTGTGGGCGGCGGTAGCGGTAAGCGGTGTTGTTGTTGTTGTTGTTGTCGTGGTTGATTGTCGCCGTGTTTGTTTTGTGGCGGCGGCCGACGGTTGGTTTTCTGTCACGTTGTTTTGTTTGAATACGTTGGTTGGCTTGCCTGCGTTCGTTCTTCTCGGATGTCTGTCTTGTCGAGTCGTGTCTGGTCTTTGTTTTGTTCCTTTGTGTGTGTGTGTGTTATGTTTTGCAACGGGGGGGCACGTTGAGATGCGGAAGGAGTCGGCGGGGATTTCGGTGGCGTGTAGAGCGAGCGAGCGCGCCTGCCTGGCCGTTGGCCGTCGGAGTGGAGTGCGGGTTTTTTTTGTTTTCGAAACGAAAGCGGCGGCCGGCCAGCCACCCGTGCGGTGTGACGTCGGCCGTTGGGTATTGTGCGCTTTGAGCGCCGGGGAGGGATGATGTGTGATTGTTGCGCGCTGCTAGCAGGCAGGCAGAGTGAGCGGGTGTGGCGGACGGACGGGAAGTGGTGGTTTTTGTTTTTGGGTTGCGGGGCGAGAGGCAGGCGACCGACAAAGTTTGCTCGCGACGGAGAGATGTTAGTGGCCCTGAAAAGGGCCGTTTTTGTTTGTGCGGTGCGGTGCCGCGGCGCGGTTTAGGCGCGCTCGCCGCGGATGCGGCGCGCGAGCTGGATGTCCTTGGGCATGATGGTGACGCGCTTGGCGTGGATTGCGCACAGGTTGGTGTCTTCGAAGAGGCCGACGAGGTAGGCCTCGCTGGCCTCCTGCAGGGCCATGACTGCGGAGCTCTGGAAGCGCAGGTCGGTCTTGAAGTCCTGGGCGATCTCGCGCACTAGGCGCTGGAATGGCAGCTTGCGGATGAGCAGCTCTGTGCTCTTCTGGTAGCGCCTGATTTCTCGCAGGGCGACGGTGCCCGGCCTGTAGCGGTGGGGCTTCTTGACGCCTCCGGTGGCGGGCGCGCTCTTCCTCGCCGCCTTGGTGGCGAGCTGTTTGCGCGGCGCCTTTCCGCCGGTGGACTTGCGGGCCGTTTGCTTTGTGCGGGCCATGGCGGTAGCGGTAGCGGTAGCGGAGCGGCGTGCGTGGAGGTTAGGTGCGGCGCGGCGTCCGGTGCTGCCTTGACAACGGGCCCGCGCGCCTCCGTGCTGCGCTTATATGCCCTCGGTTGCGCGTGGTGGGGGGAGGGCGGGCCAGAGTCTATATAGGGGGGCGGCGGGCGCGCTGGGCGCAGACCGTAGCCGACTCGCCAGCCGCTGCAGCTGCTGTTTGTGCACGTTTTGCTTTGCCCGAGGAAGGAAGGATGACAGGCCGCGGCAAGGGAGGAAAGGGGCTCGGCAAGGGTGGCGCCAAGCGGCACCGCAAGGTGTTGCGCGACAACATCCAGGGCATCACGAAGCCCGCCATCCGCCGCCTGGCTCGCAGGGGCGGCGTGAAGCGCATCTCTGGTCTGATCTACGAGGAGACCCGCGGGGTGCTGAAGGTGTTCCTGGAGAACGTGATCCGCGACGCGGTGACGTACACTGAGCACGCCAAGCGCAAGACTGTGACGGCCATGGACGTGGTGTACGCCCTGAAGAGGCAGGGGCGCACCCTGTACGGTTTCGGCGGTTAGGCTGCGTCGCAGCGGGCGCTGGCCTTCCCGCGGCCGTGCTTGTGGGTGGGAGAGACTAGAAAACGGCCCTTTTCAGGGCCACCACACTGTTCGGAAGTTGAAAAGTGCGAAAGAGTCTGTGTTGTTGCTGCGTGTGTGCGCGCTGTGTTGTTTGTTTGTTTGTTTCTTTCTTTCCGTTTGAGCGACGTGATGTGACTGGGAGGGGAGAAGGAAAGGAAACGTGTCATGTGGCTGGCTGTGTGTGGAGCTGCTTCGTTTGTGTGTTTGTTATTGTGTGTCTTTGTATCGATCGCGACGGAGATGGCGGGCGGGCTGTGTGTTGTTGTGCGAGAGGCGGTGATTATTTGCTTGCGTGGTTTGTCTCTGTGTGTTTGTTTGCGGCGGCGTTGGGGTTTCCGAGGCAAGGCGTGTGGGCATAGGCGGCCGGATCAGCTGTTTCGTTCGTGTCGACGGCCGTTGCGCGCGGGAGTGGAGGGCGGTGTGTCGACACGCCTCCCTTTAACAATGGTCATTATTGCTGCCGTTGTCGGTTTGGAAGGCGACTGCGACGGTGCAAAATGTGTGCGTGTGTGTGTGTGTTGGGCCACACGGGCTGTGTGGACGACAAGATGGCGGACGTGCGCCGGCGGCGGCTGTGCTGTGACAGTGCAAAGTTAAAACAAAACAAGGTGCGGCGAGGACGACTGAAATTTTGCTTTGGACGTAGGTTTGTGTGGTGGCCCTGAAAAGGGCCGATTGTTGTGGGCCGAGCCGGCAAAGCGCGTTGCGTGCAGGGGAGCACGCGGCGCTGCGATTGCCTGGCCTCCTTTAGGCCTTCTTCTCGGTCTTCTTTGGCAGCAGGACGGCCTGGATGTTGGGCAGGACACCACCCTGTGCGATGGTGACGCCCGACAGGAGCTTGTTGAGCTCCTCGTCGTTGCGGATGGCAAGCTGCAGGTGGCGCGGGATGATGCGCGTCTTCTTGTTGTCGCGGGCCGCGTTTCCGGCCAGCTCGAGCACCTCAGCCGCGAGGTACTCCATGACGGCGGCGAGGTAGACGGGCGCCCCGGCGCCGACGCGCTCTGCGTAGTTTCCCTTGCGCAGGAGGCGGTGGATTCTGCCGACCGGGAACTGGAGCCCAGCCCTGCTTGAGCGGGACTTTGACTTGCCCTTGACTTTGCCTCCCTTTCCGCGTCCGGACATGGCGATGGGCTAGCGACGGTGCACACGAAACGGAAACGAAAACGACCGGTGCGAGCGGCAGCGAGTCGAGCAGCGGAGTGCGTGCCGGCGCAGCCGGGGTGGGGGTGCTTTATGGGCTCGGGTGCGGCGGCCGGTTGCGCGCGCGCCCCATTGGTCGGCGGCCGCAACAGGGCGAGCTGGTAAAGGTGCGGCGGCGGCTGGCGGCGGGTGCCACTGTGTGGGGAGACGCTGACTAGAGCGGAGCGCTTGCTACTGGTGTTGCTGCTGCCGTACGTTGGTTGGAGATGCCGCCCAAGACTAGCGGGAAGGCCGCCAAGAAGGCTGGCAAGGCGCAGAAGAACATTTCGAAGGGCGACAAGAAGAAGAAGCGCAAGAGGAAGGAGAGCTATGCCATCTACATCTACAAGGTGCTGAAGCAGGTGCACCCTGACACGGGCATCTCGTCGAAGGCGATGAGCATCATGAACAGCTTCGTGAACGACATTTTCGAGCGCATTGCGGCCGAGGCTTCTCGCCTGGCGCACTACAACAAGCGCTCGACCATCACGTCCCGCGAGATCCAGACCGCTGTGCGGCTGTTGCTGCCTGGCGAGCTGGCCAAGCACGCCGTGAGCGAGGGCACGAAGGCGGTGACCAAGTACACGAGCTCCAAGTAAGGAGGTGGCTCTGGAATGGAAGGAAGGATGGAGAAGGCTCCTCCGTTGCGAGAGCGGCGAAACGGCCCTTTTCAGGGCCACCAACTTGCCTTTTGCGGGAAGGGCGGAATTGTTGTTGTTGTTGTTGTTTGTGTGGACGGCTGTGATGTATGTGTGCATTTTGATTGTGGGTGGGGGGGCGCGTCAAAGCGTGTTGCGCGGGGTACGGCCACGAGGTTGGTCGCCGTGGCGTGGAATGGTGGCACGCCTCGTTGGCGTGGTTTTTGACCCATTGGTGTTGTTGGGGTGTGTGTGTGTTTGTGTGTTACCCGTCTGCGAGGGGGGACAGTGCGATCGGCGACTTTTGTGTCACCGTAACGACGGCCGTTTGCGGGTTTGTTTTTTTGCACATCATACATGGCGAGGGTGAAATGTGAAATGTTTTTGTTTGGTTTGTTTTTGCCGCCCACTATTCCCTTTGCTGTACGCCGAGTTTGACAATGGTGCGACGTAACTGCAGCGTGGAGGTGTGTGAGTGACGTTGAAATGAACGTGCCATTAAGACGCATTGTTGTTGTATTGTACTGTACGTGTACGGCGACACGCACGATGATGTACCATTCGACTCTGATGTTTGATAGCCGTGTCTGACTGATTGCGTACGACGCACGCACACCGATGTCGTCATTCAAGATGCACGCTAGACGGCGGCGGCGGCGGCGGCGCCGGTCGTTTGTTTGGCGAATGTCTGTACACGTGTTTGTCTGTGTCCATCCGGTATGTATTTGTTTGTTTGTTTGAAAGTGTTTTGTGTGTCGGTGACGTGGTCCGATCCGTCGCCCCCTGAGTAACTGTCGATCGGCGCGATAGACCGGCGTCACGCAACTGAACCGAAGTCTTGGGCACACCCGTCATACTGTTGTACACCGTCGCGCTGAGAACGGTAACGAAAGGTTGACTCTGATCGGTCGAATGTCTGGGCAGAACGTGAGGAATGAGGCAAGAGTGCAAGGAGGGGGGGGCAAAAGAGAGAGGAAGGGAAAAAGGGGAGAAACGCATTCGTAGAGCAACGGAACGTTCCCGTGTCGGAGGCGTATTGGAGCCGCACTGAAATGCGTTTAACGGCGGCGCGGCTGCAAGTGTCTGCCGTGGTGAACGTTACCTTTGACGGCTGCATTGGGCTTTGCCTTTGCTTTCGCTTTCGCTTTCGCTTTCCCGGATGTACGTAACGTTTGTTGATATGGTTCTGAGGAAGAGTGTATGACAGTGCCGTGCCGTCCATGTTCGTGTGCCCTCCCATTGTGTGTATGCTATTGTCTGTGTACTTGAATGATGTATGTAGGTGTTAGTGGACATGTTTTACCAGTGGGGGGAAATGGATCGTCGATAGTTGCCGTCACTCTGTCACGGTCGAGATGACGCACCCTCCGTACAGAAAGGTGTCGAGAAAGTGAGTGTGTGTGTGTGTGTGTGTGTGTGTGTGTGCGTGCGTGCGTCCGTGAATTGGCAGTGTTTGGAGGTGGGCGTGCCCTGCATGTGGCCCGGAAAAGGCTGTTCGTTAGGCGGTAGTGTTGTGTGGACAGGGGAGGGGCATGCGTAACGCTGCTGGCATGGCATTTCGGGAGATGGGAGGGGGCAAACGAGGAAACGAGGAGCGGCGGCCAAAGACGGGACGGGGAGGGGCGCGGTGTGGGTGGCTTGCGCCTGTGCTCGGCGTTGTGGTTTGTGCAAAAGAGGAGGAGAAAAACAATGTGAGTTGCCAGGGAGGGGAGCGGTGTTGTGTTGTGGTTGTCGTGGTGTAGCCGCAGACGCGGCTGTCAGTGAACGTGGCGAGACGGACGGATGCGCGGAGGGGCGGGGGCGGGGGCGGCGCATTTCGCCGGTGCCGTGCCGTGCCGTGCCGTGCCTGAAAGCCGCGTGGTCGCTGTGTTGTTGGTGGCGTGGGGGCGAGGAGAGTACCGTACGGGTGTGCTTGTGCGCCGGAAATGGCACACTGCGCCCGCCCGTCTTGGAGGCTGATGGCTGTGGTGTGGAAATGGGGCGCGGTGATGTTGAAGCACAGAAAAGAAACCAAGAAAACGGAAGGCGTGATGCGGCGGTGGTGGTGAGAGCGGGAAAAACAAAACAAAAGAAAAAAAACAACAAAAAAAAAGAAGGAAAAACAACAAGAAACAAAAAAGAAAACAAAAAGTCTATCAATATTAAAATGTAAATGGAAATGGAAATGGACCCAGGTATAACCTCCCTGCACAAATAGCAGAGAGTCCGATGATAATAAAAATGTGCCAGAATGTTAACGTCCCTACAAAACAAACCCAACGATAATATTAATGAAAGAGTGAACCGTATGTAACATTGCAACAGACATAATGAAACCTGATAAATTGTATAAGGGCAGCAGCCGTTGACCTTTGGCCCTGTATTCAGAATAAAAAGAGCCAAAGATCGTTACCCCAATGAAAAAGACACTGAAACACGTATGTAACATAGTAGCGATGGCGAGACATTGTAGCATCTGTGACCAGAGAGTTTGCGCTGGACTGCGCGAGTGTTGCGAGCGGTTCTCAGTCAGTCAGTCAGTCTGTGTAGTTGAGGGCTGTACTCTGTCAGTAGTCGTCGCGTGCAGTACGCTAATAGTCGTCATGCAGAGCGGTCGGTCAGTAGTAGCAGCCGAGTGCGGTTGTGTGATGTAGGCGGTCGGCAACACTGGTCAAGATGGTGAATAAGGTATACTGTTAATTAATATAATCATTAGATAATGAGAAATTGTATTTATTGTAATTATGCTCCAACAAGTTCCCCAATAATAATTTTTATTTCAAAAGCATTTTTCAAACATTTAATCTTTTATTGAACTAAAGAGTTCGTTCCACTTCTTTGAAGAAAAATGTCACTAAAATCACAAAAAAAGAGAATATTATTATTTGCAATGCAGTTCCTCCAAGCGCTGCGCAACAACCAGAGCAGAAATGTGACATCCATTTATTCGGAGGTAAGACTTTAATTCCGATTGTTTTGCACAGGGCCAAAGACCGATATTTCGGTTTAATTGAAGTTTCTTGTCACTGAACGGACTTTTTTAAATGTTGTGTGAAGACTTTATATTTGAGTCAGATTGCGAATTGCACATTGTTGTTGCCATTTTCAATACCTCTCATTGTGGGCGAGGTTACAATTAGCGCAATGTCCATTAGCATCCGTAAATAACATTGTCCATTATTTTAAATATTGCTGGGAGGTTACAACACACACACAAAACAAAAAACAAAAAGAAACAAAAAATTGCATTTATATCCGCTCCTCGATTGTAGATACCCCTTACACAGCTGTGTGCAATGAATGAGTGCTGGCTGGTAATTAATTGCACTCCTTGGAGGGAAATGCCATAGGAAGTAGTCTTTAAAAAGTGAATGTTTTTCGTTAAGAGACAAAAGTTACTTTAGAAAAAAAGTAATAGTGGGGCTTGTGTTGTTGAACAAAATAAGTACAATGAACATACGTTATCAGATTTGCGCAATGCAGCGTCACACCACCTCTTGATTATAACACAATATACTATACATCGTCCCGAACCGTGACCAGAGTCGCGAGACGAGCAGAGCACGCCGCCGACGCCCGCTCAGTACAACCGTCCACCCGCTACTACTGTCGACCGACTACTACCTCTCCCGACTCGCGCTACAATATATATAACAACTGTTCCTGGCGACCCGGTGCGTGCCACTACTGTCGTCTGGCGCGGTCCAAGCGCCGACTAGCAGCGATAAAGAACTCTCTGGTCAGACAGAGATGCTGTCATGCCTCGCCATCGCTCTGGTAATGAATACATACGTGTTGCAGCGTGCGTACCACCGGAACACGCAGTGGCGGAGCCAAAGACTGTGTTGTCGAGGTCGAGTGCGAGTGGGAAGAGAGGCAGCGTCGGCACGGAGATGCAAGCGAGCGCGAGACGCACGGGGGCTGCGGCGTGGCGCGTTTGCGGTCGGCGCCTTTGGTGGCAACGGCCGGGACAAGCAGCGGTGTATGGTGTGGTGCGGGGCGGACAGGGGCGGCGGTGGACGGGG